>NW_017100624.1:831845-857485 GCF_001263275.1 Habropoda laboriosa
CGCGGATAAAACCGTGAAATTAAGAACGCAGGTTTTCATTAGCGGCACCGTGGACGACCGATTGAAAGATCGCTTTCGTATCGCGGTTTCATTTTTATTCATGGCCCCGAACCCACTCGACTCTCTCTCTCTCTCTCTCTGATTCGCCGCGTTAAACGTTCGTTATCGAGATCATCGAACGCGACACACTCCCCTCTTCCCTCTCTACGCACGAGTATACATATTAATCAGGGAATTAACGAAACTGGTTTACGAACCCCTCGACAAACACGGCGGAATATTCATGCCCGAGAAACGACACGGAGAATGTAATGTGGTTTCGCTTTTAATTGCGGCTAATTTTTCCTTTTAATTGAGCCGGGTCTTGCTGTTAGGTAGATATGACAGCAGGTTTGGTAGAAATTTTACTTTGTGCTGATTGAAAGTGTATTTTGCAGTTTGGACAACTGAAGGATATTTTCCAAGGGTGATCCTATTTTACAACAAATGGATATATCGACTTGGAAAAAATATTTTTGTGTTTTTAAAAGATGACAGAATGAACGTAGAAATTTGCACTTGTTTGGTTTTTGCTGAAGCAAACGGTTTATGGGTGCTGCGTGAAAAATCGACAGCCTGGAGTGTCGGTAAGTTTTATGACACGTCCGAAAAATACGGTTTGGGATGCCTGCGAACACCCCAGCCCTAATTGTGCGCCCGTCTTGTCTACGTCTTGTCCGAACATCTTTTTAAATATAATTATTTACCTAGCTTACTCCACACGAGTTTAATTAATATAACCCCTCAACAGTTTTAAATTCCCGAAAAATTAAGTTTCTTTCAGCCGCCCACGGTAGGAAGAACCCTTGAGGGTTTGGTATACATTGTATAGATCCATCGCTGAGAAATTTTACGGAGATGCACCACCCTGAGGCGTTTAAAAATACGTAAACTTTGGGAATTTTTTCGTGGATAACTAGTGAATGGAAAGTCTCCATTTTTTTAGGAAATATAGACGTAACTTTCAGCTGTTTTCTCCAATTTTTTGAAGGTAAATATGTTACAAAATGAAGAAGATATTGCGAAGCAGCTTGACATAACTTGACTGAAAAGTTTCAATTTTTATTCCAACCGTGGATTGCATAATTCTTAACAAGATAAATATCTCAGCTATTAGCATGTTCGAAAATAAATGGCCCATTATTTGTCAACCAATTAAAGATGCAGTAATTGACAAACAGAAAAATTGTCAACCAAACGATCATTAAGATACTCAAACTTCCTTAAAGAAGATTGCTTAAAAAATTAAATTACAATTAAATTACAACACAAAATCCTGATACTACTTCAAAAACCAATTTTCCACGTTAGTTACACACGAATAATCACTAATTTTCAAGCATCTATCCAAACAGACACTCCAAAATTTCACTCAAATTTGCTCTATCAGTCGACAAAACGAACATTCACAGCAAAGTCGTGTGTACCGACACCGTTTGCTTGCGCCTCCGCCAATAATTGTCCCGAAACACAAACTCGTTGTTTTCCATGGTAAAAGTACCTTTCAAATATTCCCCAACAGTCCTACAGATTTGATTCTATAGCCGTTTCTTCAAGTGAAACTCGAACGTTGAAGATAGTTCAACAAACTCTCGAACGCGTCCAATTTGCTTGCTCGTGTCATCGGCAGTACCACTTCTAGTGTACCCCGGGAGAGAACGATCGTTCAATAATTATCAACCGACCGAACGGAGTCTATAAATACATCATCTCCTAGCTTTGATTCCATCCGTTCTCCTTGAACAACGCAACGAGCGTCGCGTTTCCGGACCAAGAATAATGAAACTGGATCGTCGATACGTGGCCAGCGCGTTTCTGCTCGATAATAGAGAACCGAGAGGCATAAATAGGACGTCGTTAACGAGGCAGCAGCAGCGAAGTTCGCTTCGTCGGATACGAAAAGGTGACGTCGCATGAAAACGACTGTGAGTTTCAGGAAACACTCGACGATGAAAAATAGCGACAGTGTTGGAGATTTCGATCTGGAACTGTTACGTATCATGTAATTGGCTCGTTGCTGATTGGTAGAATTTGCCGTTGGTGCAATTTTTAGTCAAAGGGGTAGTCAGGTTGGACTTTTGAAAAAAGGGGGATTTTGGGGCACTTGGTGAATGTGAAGAATAATGAAATTTAGTAAATTCGGCTGAATTCTGTGAAAATTTACTGTATTCTGCTGATGTCTGTTAAAATCTTTCTGGAAATCTACCGAAATTTAATAAATTCTACTGAATTCTGTTAAAATCTACGAAATTCTACTGATAAATGAGTCACTCAGAAGACAGAGTGACTAACTCCATCAGATAAGATTTATTAAATTTGTCGGATTTATGAGAAATTAAGCTGCAAGCTTAAATTGATACGAAAATTAGAAGAATGTAGAAAAGTGGCTCAAATATTCGGACACTTGCTAAATCTGATGCATACCGAAGTATACTGAATTCTACTGAAACCTACTGAACTTTGAAATCTATTGAAATCTTCTGAATTTCACTGAAATTTACTAAACTTTGCTAAATTCTATAAAAATCTACTGTATTCTACTGATTTTCATTGAAATCTTTCGAAACCTGTGGAAATCTACTGGATTCTATTAATATCTACCGAATTCAACTGAAACCTACTAAAATCTACTTACTAAAAGTGAAGCAAGCCTCTCTGTCCTCGCAAGTTTAATAAAAAATTAATCAGCACAAAAAAGTCAACTAGAAAATTACTAAAATCCTAAAATCTCTTCAGAAATGTAATTCAAATCACCCAACACTCGCGAAAATTTCTACACGTCCACAAATGTCTGAGCAGATCCTCGAAAGAATTAAAAAGAAATCCATTACACGTACCTGCTGCGTACATATTCTCAAACACACCTCTACCCCCAAGTCACACGTACCACCACGGTCGAAGAGAATTATTTCCAACAAAACCACCAACACGTACCTATATCAACGGACACGATCTTTCTAAAAAAAAAGTACCACCACGAACCGTTTCCGTGAAAACACGAAGTTTTAGTTCAAAGTAGCCCACCAAGTTTCGTCGTGCTTTCATTCACGCCCTAGATTTCCCCGCGAGACAAAAACCACCACCGTGGTCTCTTTTCGTGAAAGCAGAGAAAAGGAGCACTCGACGCCCACACACACAAAAACACAGAAAAAAAAACACACCTATACGAATTGTCGGAAGGAGAATTCGCGCGGAAGCTTGCGACGCTTCTTCGGTCGCGTTTTCCATCGCGAGAGAACAGCGCGAGCTCGCGAGAGACGAGGGGGATGAAGGAACAATGAGGAACGCGTGGATTTTCACGCGCGTTCACCCTCGAGAACGGGAAACGAGGGAAAAGTCGGGGCTCAGCTTAGATTGCCGAGCGTTCGCGGGTCATTAAGAAGGCGTGCGCCTATTTAAATGACCCATTAAGAGGGGCGGAGGAGGGACGTGGACAAAACACGCGAGGATTTCCTTTAATGAAACTGTTCTTCCCCTCGTCTACCGATTAATTTCCCAAATACACGCGTAATATACGTAAGAACAACACACGCGCACACACACTCGGCTTATCGATTTAATTACGCGCTCATTAAAATGTAACGCAGCCGATAAAGCGTCTTTTAAAATCATTCCACGCATTCATTAGTTTAATGGTTTTTCGCGTAACCGTCCACGTCGAGCGCACTCGGGAACCGGCTAATGGAAACGATTTTATTGCGATATTAAATGTCAATCGCGGGACACGATCGCTATTAATATTTTCGTGGGAACCGACAGGCGATCTATTATTACCGTCTCGCATCCTCTCGTGAAATCATTTCGCGGTATCTGGCAGACCGCGAGGAAATCAACAGCTTCTTCTCCTTCCTTTTCGTCGCGATTTTTATCGCGAATCTTTTTAGAGGTTCCGAAGAGGTTCACCGGCGCTGATTGTTCGGTATAAGTGGCTGCGCCGCGTTTTAATGGGGAAAGGATGAAGGTAACGAGTCTTAATTGCGGAAGGTTCTTCTATGTTTCTTTTCTTTTCGTTACTGAGTGAGTGGTGTTTAACAGGTTATTGCTAATGAGTGATTAGTCAAGGATAATGCAGGGTAAACGGAGGATCGTTCGTGTAAATATTTAGAGATACTGCCTAGGTTGAATAAATGTCGCGGGACGATTTTAATTAAGTGCCTTCTGTGAGGAGATAAGCGAAGTCGTGTTTGGATTGAGAATTGTTGGTCAAACACATATTCTACGAATATAATAAAGATTTTTTACGACATCGATCCGCGGTAAACCAAATTCCATCGTCCATTCATTTGGCGTTACTACTTTAAGTATCGTTTTATCGTGCTCTCTTAGCACTTAGAGCAACGTACTTTTACGGCCTCTGGTGAAATTTATCGAGGGATCTTGTAAGGGTTCCCTGGATACAGCAAAAGAATCCACCTTAATCTTACCAAATTGGTGCGCTTTGAAACTCGGTATAATCATAAAACTGAACCAGAAAGGCGGGGAAAATTTGGTAAAAAATGATACGATATGTTTGCGAAATAAATTTCGGACTACGTTTGCCTTCTTCTGAACAAATCTTGAAGAATTATTACAGTAACACGTACAACACTTTGAAAAAAACTTTTAATCGAAGATCTGAATGCAAATTTTTAAATACCTTCACTTTTTCGTATTCTTCCAATTTTAGTATCGAAACATATTCTTAGTGCTTAATTCTTCCATAACAGAAATTTAATAAATTCTGTTTCGTGGAATTAGTCACTTCAAATTCTAAGTGCTGAAGAAACAGAAAGTAAATTTACAAATTTGGTGCCCAATTCTTCACAAGTAACAGAAATTTAATAAATTCTGTTTCGTGGTGTTAACCATTGCAAATTCCAAGTGCAAAATACTAAGAAAAAACGAATAAATAAATGAAATAGTAAGAAATTTGAAACTCGATCGAAGCAAAATTCTTCCATCAACCCAAGACGCTTCCGAGTCGACCTTATTTGCACAGAAACCCGTGTTACACCCATTTTCCATCGTGCGTAAATGATATAATAGCCGTCGTCTGGCTCTCGGGCAATTCTCACGGCGCAACCACTACGCATTTTCCTAAACAAACACCAAACGCGGCCAACTTCGTAGGCCAGCTAGTGGCGGTACAGTCCCTGGAATTATACAATCGAAACGATGGTGGATAAATTCTCAACTCGTTCCCATGGGAGAAGCTAGAACTGTTAGAGTCGAGAGATATCTGTTCGGAAGACGTGGGTGCAAACACCGATCGACCTTTTGCGACTGTATAAGTGCTCGTTCACTTACACCCACGTGTCCACCGTCGGAAACTGTTGTACTGTTGTTTAGAAACAACACTGTACACTATCCAACGGAACGTGAGAAACTTTATCATCGAACGAGACACTGTGCGGCACCGCAGAGAGGGTTGTTCTCAGTCGACTGTGTCTTTGATATTCAACGATCATTATCGACATTTATGCCTAACGATAAATAGGAACCGATATAGGCTCGTCAATTTTCTAAGGAAATTGAGTTAACTACGGCCACTTATCTAGCAAGGACGAGTTTGTTAAACCAGAAAGAAATCCTTTATTACAGACGATCCGTGGGTGTACACGCCTCGAGCGGAATATCATTATCGAATGATCGTGGATTACGTAAGGTGACAGAGATCGTCATCTTCGAAGGAGGTTTTTACCTGGTTCACCTGACGATCGGCGATGAACGAAGTTGTTTCAAAGATCGTGGATCTTTATCATCGTAGAAAATAGATTTGTGTCGAAAAGTTGTTACTGTGAGTTGAAATTGAAATTTTGCAATCGTGCACAACTTGAAATTGTCAAATAAAATGTCTATAAAATACGGCAAACATGTGCTAAAAAATAGTAAATTTACAAATTGTGTGTAAATAATGAAGAACAGTGAGAAATTTCAAATTGGACCAAAGTGAACACTTTTCTTCGAGAATTATTTTCATCCATCGTAACAGCTGATTAACCCTTTCACTGCTATTGTCTTAAAAAATTTTGGCTGCACTGTGCTATTTCCACATTAATTTAAGCCTTAATTTTGTCCCCTGCACTCTTTCACCTTAATTGAATAAAACAAATTTGAAAACGATACGGCGAAAAAGGAAAATTTTGCGGTCTTTGTGGATCATCTGAATCTGTCGCAGCGAAAGGGTTAACGCAGGAAATACGACAGAAGTACGCGTTCTAACGAATTCAATAAAGGAAGTTATTGAAGTTATTGAAGTTATTATTACAATAAAGTTAGTATTTTGCCTCCTTTTTTTTGATTATTCGTGGATTTTCTCAAACCAAACACAGATATATCTATTCGATAATCAGCGTAACACTGTCGTTCTCCGATGCGACCAACGACTGGCTCATTTGTAAGTACGTCAATTGCGTCAATTGGGGCTGAGTCACGATGGTTAATTTCGATGGTCACGATCAACGGTGTATACGTATTTCGTTGGAAGAAAAAAGCAGAAAAATTACGATTTATCGTTGTTAACGATTTGCAGTCACGACGTAGAATTCTTACGTGACACGAGAGAGCTTTTGATATCGTCGTAAAAAGAATTCCACTCACAAGGAAGGAAAATAAAATCGTTGGAGTGGTGGGAAAAGCTTTCAAGCAATTTTCCAATAGACCATCGTTCTTCGTTTTCGTCGATTGTTATCGAATTTGATGAAAGATTGAAAAACATAAATGGGAACATTTATAATCTATTTTAGCGGTGCCCTGAGCTCCAATTTGAATACACTTTAGTTTGTAGACACGATCGAAGCGTTTCAATTTTTAAGCAGAATCCGTGGATAAAGAGATAAATATTTTGATAACTCTAATATCTAGAACTTTGGAATTATCTTTAATTAAATATTACATTTCAGGAGTTCGCTTCCAACGATTCTAACTGAAGAAGAATTGAATAATTGATTACAATCTGACACGTATTCAGTCAGTTTTAAATCGACTTTAAGAATTAGGTCTCATCCTTAAAACTTCATCCTCATTTTCAAATCTTTCAAACTAAAGAACGGTAGTAGAGATTCTAAAATCCAACGCTTAACAAGTAGTAACGCAATCTTAAAATAAAAATTATAATGTGCATTAACCTAAAAATCCTAAATCGTAAAAATCCTAAATCCTAAATCCTAAAAATCCTAAATCCTAAAAATCCTAAATCCTAAAATCTCTAAATCCTAAAAATCCTAAATCCTAAAAATCCTAAATCCTAAATCCTAAAAATCCTAAATCCTAAAAATCCTAAATCCTAAATCCTAAAATCCTAAATCCTAAAAATCCTAAATCGTAAAAATCCTAAATCCTAAATCCTAAAAATCGTAAAAATCCTAAATCGTAAAAATCCTAAATCCTAAATCCTAAAAATCCTAAATCCTAAAAATCCTAAATCTTAAAAAACCTAAATCTTAAAAACCCTTAATCCTAAAAATCCGAAATCCTAAAATCCTAAAATCCTAAAATTCTACCCTAAGCAACCTAATAGACGTTCAGAAATCCAGAGATCCTAAAATATTCGTTTAATTTCTGAATAACATCCAATACCTATATAGAAAGATCGTCCTCGATCGTTACCAATTCTCCATAAATTAACCGTAATTAATTCCCTTCCAATTCTACCCTGACAATCGTATAGTCCAACAGTCGAACGAATCGAGCCTATATCAGCTTCTTAACTGATTAATCCCTCGAGGAGAGGATTGTGTGTCGCGATCGTTCATCAGCGTTCATTAGTAAATTAAATGTTAAGTACGCTAAGTCGGAAGATAATGAACGGTACGAAATACACTGTGCAGCGAGAGACGAGGGGGTAAGGGAGTGTGTATCTGCAATTTGAATACTTGTGGTACGTCTCGTTACATACCTAGGAACGGGTATGCGTACCCCTTGCGTGCTAATATGCTGGGAAATTGCATCCCAAAACGCGTGGATAATTAATTATCGCTCCAATCGGCCGCTGATGAGAACGACGGTAATTGGAATTGGTGTGCGGACTAACCGTAATGGACTTACCTGTAACAGAAGGAAAAAAGGGTTAAGTGATTATCCTGGTATAAATATCCGTATTGACGTTTCGTTTAATTGATATTTACAATGTTGTGCCTTAAAGTGACCTGATAGTGATAATGTAATAAAGTAATTATGAAAAATAATGTAAAGTAATAATAAAGTAATAAGGTAATGTAATGCAAAGTAGCTAATAATAAAGTAATAATGTAAAATAATGTAAAGTAATAAATTATAAGACAATATTATAATTACAAACGCACAGTGATCATTTTTCCCTTTAAAATTAAAAAGAAAAGCTCAAACTTCAATCTGAGACATAAATCGCACGTTCCAACATTCCCTCATATACACACACACTTCACCTCATTTCAGATCTCCATTCAATTCCACAGAATTACTGGTAAACGACATGCTCCAATTATTTCCTCCGCCCTAGTAAAATAAAATTGACCTCATCCATGTTCCTAATCCTGAAAAATATTCTCCCAAGAAATCATCCTCGTTCCAACTTCCTTTTCCTAAAATCCATAAACTCCCTGCTTCTCACAATAAAATACACACGCGTGCTCTGCATCGGATCGTTAATTAAGCATGATTAACCCATGCAACGAGTACCTTGCTCGTTTTTCGTCGATTCCATCCTCGAGCGACTCTTTTCCTCTGTCCGCATCTCTACACACGTATGTACACCACACCATTTCCCCATCCGGAGGATAATTCTTGTTGGATCACGCTAACTGACCGCCGCCGCCGGTCCATTAGCGTAATGACGACAATACTGTTCTCGTGACATCGGGAGACGTTCGATGCCGAGCGGCGACAAAAACCGTACATGCGGCGGTAATTAGACGATAATTACCATCGGCGGATTAATTGGATTAATTAGAGTCGTAGCCGCTTCTGTCACCGTTAAGAAGCGGCTTTTTTCCTTCCCTCCTTCGTTCTACACGGCCGAATTCTAGAAAAGCACTCGTCGCGAAACGTCGTGAATAACGTGCCGATTTCAGCGGCGGCTGACGAATGTTTAAAGCCGTTAAAGGGCCAATTAGCTGGCCGCCACGTCGCTCCGGTGCAGCATCGCAATTAATCGTCGCCATTTACGAACAATAACTTGGCTCAATTTATCGCCGCTTTAAATGTTCGTGCGCAGAGACGGTGCACAACTTCTCCTCGATGCCCGCTCAAAATTCAATCCGATCCACCCGGTTCATCGATCGCGAACTACCCTCGAGAATTTCAACCTCAAGTGTCCTGATCTTCTGAAGTACGGATTTCGGAACTAGAGGAGAACGCTCCTCCTTCACGAGAAATATTAACTCTTACCGGGTTGCTAGTGCTTTGTATATAGGGTGTCCCCGTTTATTTGAGATCGAACTTTCGCGGGATCTTCGGTAGGTGGAGGTAGTGTGCGGTGCTCGGGAGTTTGCCCTCGGGGCAGAACAGGGGCACGAAGGGCAAGCGCCTTTTAAATCTCACGTCGCGTAATTTTAATTGATCTGATTGATCGATATTACTGCGGCCAATGATGACAATACGGGTGCCCTATTTTTGTGATTGCGGAAAGGTGGGCTTATGGGGATATGGGGGCAAACTCCTCAGCTCTGCACAGTAGATTGCTTCATATCGTCGATTTGCCGGGAAAGTGACACTACTAACGAAAGTGAATTTTTGAGGAAATGGATTTGAAACTTTTTCGTGGTAAAACGTTATTCTTATTTTCTTAAAATAATAATAGTATAAATATAAAAGAAATAATAATCGGTATTTTCATCACTTTGAAAGTGATTTTTAAAATTCCTACCGTGACAACAGTTTGTAGGCACTGAGACTAAATGGATTAATAAATTTTGTGTACCACATCTCGTGCATAAATGCGTATCTACATGATAGTAGTGACGAAAATATGGAAATACCGACGAATTATGAAGTGGTTTTAGCGAAGGCATGGGAGGTCTGGAAATTAACAACTGTTGGCTTTGTTCACGTGGAAAAAGATAAGGATTGTTAGTTCCAAGTTGTTGATCCGCGTTTCATTTTATCGCAAGTTTCTTACTATTGGAAGTGAGGTACTTCTACTTCTATTTTGGTGAGAGATCAAATTTGTTGGAGGATTTCGAAGGTTTCCCTCTAACGAGGGAACATCCCCAAATGTCACTCGTCGATTTTCACGAGATTTTTGTACAAATAAAAGATTCTATTTCCGAAATTGCATAAAAAATAACCTTAATTTTATTTCTCAATGAGATTCATTTAAAAGCTAGTTGTATCGAATTTTTCCCGTGCCCAATTCTCTTCTAGAGAAATGATTCTTGAACCTGAGAGGATCCCTTTTCGTTAACCCTCCAGACTCTTTCCACTCGAGGACGAAATGATATAACTAGCCAGGAAATCGCTCAGACGATTGTAGAAAATCGACTCGATTTCCGGTGTCTGGTTTTCCGTAATTTCTTCTAAGTCTCTCGCGACGAATTACCGGCGCAAAGGAGGTAAATAAGCTCGTTCAACCGTAGAACGCAAGCGTCCGTGGAATTGATTTTTTATTTGTCTCAATGGCATTATTTCCAAGCACATGTACATATATACCAATCTTGCCTGTTTGAGTCTTTTACACAGAATGCCGCAAAAATAATGATCAGAAGAAAAAGATAAAGAAATGTTACGATGCTAACCAGTTTCGACAAAGTCGCTAAGACCAAAAATCCTAAATTGCATCGATTTTGTCGAGCGTTTTTCTTTTGCAAAGGTAATCGAAAATTGCAACACTTCAGTATTACACTATAATTGTTTTAACAAGTTAACAAGATATTTCTTATAAGTTTTGAGAGATTTAAATAAATCCCAAATTTGTGCTAGTCTTTTCGACGACAATTATGACAACTATTACGAAGGAGTTCGATGGAACAGAAACAGTTATACAGGGTGGGTCTCCTAACATGACGACTTCAAATAACTCGTAAGGTATTCGTTGTACGAAAAAATGTTTCAAACAAAAGTTGCATAGTATCTAGGGGGATATAGAGTGCTCTAATCTGTTTTTTATTACCTTACCCTTTTATCGAGATATTAGGGCCACCTTCAGTTTTTTAAATGGAATGTCTAATATTTTTTTTCGATTTCGGATAAATCGTCAAATTTTGCGTAAAAAAGTATTATTACAAAGTGGGACTTAAAACGAATAATTACTGAGATATCTTCAAATTAATAATCTTCTATTAGGAAATACGCTCAGCCAACGTGATTCTTAGCACGACTTTGTTTACTTGTTTTATAAATATCTCAGTAATTATTCATTTTAAGCCCCACTTTGTATGATACTTTTTTGCGCAAAATTTGACGATTTATCCGCATTCGGAAAAAAATATTAGACGTTCTATTTAAAAAACTGAAGGTGGCCCTAATATCTCGATAAAAGAGTAAGGTAATAAAAAAGAAATTATAGCACTGTATGTCCCCCTAGATACCGTGCAACTTTTGTTTGAAACATTTTTTCGTACAACGAATAACATACGAGTTATTTCAAGTCGTCATGTTAGGACACTCACCTTGTATAGCAACAAAAATTACTTTTAATTCTAACCTTCGTTTTAATATATAAGACTGAGCATTACCAAATGTAATTAATCTACAGCGTGTCCATAAAAGAATATATTCCTACCTCCTTTTCTTTTTCGAATGTAAAAAGTGTGTGGAGACACGTGTAACAAGCACTATTTAGTTGCGAAAGTTTCACTTGACATGCAGTCCATGAACCTAGTTACATGCGCACAGATTTCGTAAAATGGCGCCGGCTAAGCAAGAAAATTAAGCGTTTTATCACACTTTAACGCAATCTTCATTTTTTTCCTTTTTTTTTTTTCATGAAAGTTGCTGCACAAAATAACAAATAATTTCCATGAGTACACATGCGCACAGTTTTCGTAAAATGGCGCCAGGTAAACTACAAAAGGCGTTTTATCACACTTCAACCCAATCTTCATTTTTTTCTTCTTCATGAAAAGTGTGCATATCGAGTCTTTGCAAAATAATCTTAAAAACTCCAACAGATTATCTTTACTTTTATAACAGAAAGTATCCTTGTACCACGTCACGGAGCCGAGAATAAATTTTTCAGAAGGATGCAATCTTTTCCGGACACAAAATCAAGAGCAACAGCACGTGTATATACACCTTCCCTGACCGCAAACTACGACCCAGTGAAAAGGGGATTATCCTAAAATCTCCACCCGTTCCTCCTTATCTACCCAGTTGTCCCTGGTGGCACAATTTTTTCCCTCGTTCCGTGAAACCCTGAATCGCGTGGAGAAAAAGAAGCGCGTCACACCACCGAAGCAAACCACCTTCGGCCAAATAAAAATACACGAGCACCGAACCAAAAGGCGGGGAAGAAATGCTCCAACGTCGCCTCTCGCAGATCCTCCGCGCTGTTTACGGTGGACAGGCGTGGAGAATGATGAATATACGAGGGATCAAACCGTGGATAACGCGGATTTACTCTTTCTCTACCGATACCATCCACGGTTACTTCCAGAAGCCACCGATTTTCGCCGATTCAAGAGCTGAACCGAGACGAAAACGTAACCGGGGCACACACATATTCGGAGATTTAGCAGTTGATGGAAAGCTATACTTCTGTAAAGTCAGCCTGGCAGCGATCCAGATCATCGGCGAGCGATTGATTTAACGAATGCGGCGTGCCCTGCGTCTTCAACGTACGAAATAGAGGATCTGTGTCGTTGATCTGATTTTCCAAGCGAAACGTAATTCGTTGCAGATTTGGAATTAATTTAACAGTCGACGTGGTTTTATTGTGTCAAGGAATGCGTCGCAGAATGCCTCTTTATGCATGGTATCAGAGGCTGTAGAGGTTTCAGTGTTTGTAGCTTTCAATTGTAATTTAGTTTTTCGATAGAAATATATTTTACAATACTTAGTAAACATTCATTTGAGTGGTAGAATGTCTGTGCAAGTTTCGTTCATAAATCAGGTAACGTTTCTTCAATTTGTTACACTAAATTCATATTTTGCTGTGATTCTTTTTGTAATTTAAATTTATCAATGTACCAATGCAAAAGTAAATGTTAAAGCTCAGTTTCTATTGAGTTCTAAAAAAAAGTCACAGACGACACATGACCCTTTATGCACGAAGATTTCACCTAACCTGTGAAGAATTAAGATAAACCAAATTTCCCACGAGATATATGCTACTGTACGAATTCATTTCTGCACGAATACGACACAATTGCAACTTGAAGCTTTGCAATACAAGCAACGTTGAATAAGCCCACGAAATAAGAGGCTGAAGTAAAATTTAACAAAGCTATACACGCAAGCATTGAATTCGCAATCTTCTATAATACAGCGAGATTGAATCGACGAGGCTTTCGTTATTTCTACCATTCGGAAGGTCCGTTATTAAATGCAACGCAGAGATAACAATGCGAAGGAAAGACGGTCATAGAGAACGATTGGAAGTTCCAGGAAAGAAAGGGGCAAAAGAATAAGAAAGACGAGTGGATGCTTAGCACGCACAGCTCGTAAGAGACATCAGCCAAGAGCAATTCGTTCTTCCAGAGTTTTAAGATTCAGACGAGAAACGAGAATATGAATTACAGTTCCAGTGTACTATCCAGAAGGTACAATAAATAGCTCAGAAAGCGTGGAATACAATGCTTGAAATAATTTGCATTTGAATTAATAACAGAGTCTAGAAATGTGTACTAAGATTTAAATGTCCAGAGTGTCCACTTCTTTTCTTCTAAGAATCCACATTTTTCTGGATTTTCCGGATTTTCTAGATTTTCCGGATTTTCTAGATTTTCAGATTTTCTAGATTTTCTGCATTTTCTAGATTTTCTAGGTTTTCTAGTTTTTCTAGATTTTCTAGGTTTTCTGGATTTTCTAGATTTTCCAGATTTTCTGGATTTTCTAGATTTTTTATACTTTCTAGATTTTCTAGACTTTCCAGACTTTCCAGATTTTCCGAATTTTCTGGATTTTCTAGATTTTCTAAATTTTCTAGACCAGCAAATTTTCTACTTGAACTCTCGATATCGTTAGCAAACGAAAGGGTATCAGAATGTCCATCGAAACGAACAGAAAATCGAACACACGTATATTCCTCATTTTTTCTTTAAGTCGAAACGATCTCGTGATTTTCGTTCTAGGATAAAAAGCAAATTGAACATCACAGCTAGACATTTAAACTCTCATTCGTATCCGTAAAATGTTGGTAGGGTGAAGGAAATGAAATTTCTTTTACGATCCCCCCTATTAAATTGAAAAAGTGCTTCGAAGCTTCAACTCGGCGTCCTCGCGCCTAGGCGTAAACGCTTTATAATAAGAAAGAGCAAGGAGAAAGAACGATCCGCGAGAGGTTATTTCACGTGCATAAGGCAGGTACGAAGAGCTGGGCAACGCCTCTATTATCAATTTTTCCCGCTATCACGCCTGTTACCAGAATCGAGCGTTACCGACGCGTAAACATGTTGATCACACCCTGCTCTGCACGTGGGTGGTCTCTGTTAGACACCTGACGAAACTTGCCACGATCTTTCGCCCGGTTATCGAGATTAATCGTGTAATTCTCTTAATACCGATTAGTATCTCGGATTGCCTAACGCTGGCCATTGTATTCACAGGGGAACTATTTAGCATGTTTCGTAACGGGAACGATCATTTTTTCCTTCACACGACACCGGCTCCCCGTGTCAATGCGCCTGCTAGACATCTTAAGAGCTTTTCACACGGGTCAATTTTGCTTGTGTGATATTCTTTGTCAATTTTTTTCTTCTACCTATAGACTACATTTAGTTATAGATTTTACCTGTGTAGTAGCTGATTTTGCGACGCTTCTCACGCGTGTCAATTTTGCTTATACGATATTCCGTGTCAATTTTATTTTACGTTGAAAATTGCCAATTTTTTCTTTTATCTATAGACCTCCATAAGCCATCTTGAGACGCTTTTCACACGGGTCAATTTTGCTCAGACGATATTCCGAGTAAATCTCTGTTTCCTTGAAAATTGCCAATTTTTCCATTTACAGTCCTCCATAAGTTACCTTGAAACGCTTTCGGTTCAATTTTCAGCTCAAATTTGCCTACACGATATTCTGTATAAATTTCTTTTCTTTTTCTTTGAAAATTGCCAACAATTTCTT
The DNA here is from genome assembly GCF_001263275.1 of Habropoda laboriosa. Lineage (NCBI taxonomy): Eukaryota > Metazoa > Arthropoda > Insecta > Hymenoptera > Apidae > Habropoda > Habropoda laboriosa. Next base: position 847,066 of record NW_017100624.1, read on the forward strand.
TCACCTGTAGACCTCCACAAGCCGTCCTGAGACGCTTTTCACGCGAGTCAATTTTCTGAGTAAACGTCTGTTTCCTTCAAAATTGCCAACTCTACCCTTCTGAAAATTGAAACTTTCTTTGATCTTAAATCGCGGGAATTTTCAAAATGACCCAATTACCATCGGCCATTCACTCAGCAAACCGTCACCAGTGGCCAATGTTCCCAAAACTATTTCACGCCACAACACAGGCAAAGTGAACGCAGCTAAGAACCACCTGGAACATCTCAAGAAGGTCATCCGAAACTTTTCACTCCGCGAGCGCAATCATCCTCCATTGAAAATACGTATCTCGATCCGAGTCATCGGGGCAATCATTTCATCGGCCGCAATGAAATTCACAAAGTGGCTGCCCGGTTTCTCGAGGAAGAAGTAAACGTTTGCAAGCCTGAATCGCATTACCTCAATTCGTCCGAGCTACTCTTCTGCCCCTTCCAAACCAGTTACTTTCCATCGAACCTCCAACGAGCAAGAGAAGGAACAAGAATAACAAGAATAAGTAGTGAGTTCTACGGTGAGAAAGGTGAAAAAAAAAAAGGCAGAAGAACCGATCTTTACGAGCGAATTGTCCGGCATAGTTCCGTTCTCCACGTTGGCTCGAGAATCTCTCACCGATAATGGCCGCGCCGCCAAAAGGATCTCTACTCGGAAACGAAACTCACGAAATGACGACTCGCTCGCATTACTTATTCGCTCGCGTTACACGCGCAAACAACACCTACTTTTTGCCGTTTCTTTTCAATTTCTCCGGCCGGGCTCACCGCGAAACTCTTTCCGACTAAACGCTCCTTTGTTTCCGCTACAGGCAGACGCGTTCGAGGAACGGAATCAACCAACTGTTTCCTAAAACCGGAGCTGTCTCCTTCTTCAGAAGTGAAACGAAACGCGCCGGATGACCGCGTTTCTCCAACGTACATACTTTATCCCCTTAACGCTCGCATTTTTTTCTTTTCTCGACTTGATGCCCCATAAATGATCAATTTTATTTTTTTTTCCTTGAAATTTTTACTCTCCATGAAAATGACCCATTAGCAACTTTCGAAAGAAAGAAGCGATTGTTCGATAAAGGTGAGTACCGTAGGTTTGTAACTTTCCGAATTTATTTTCTACACGATACGAATCCGATTTTCCAATCACGTTTTACTTACATGAAAATTCACTTTTGGAAAATCGCTGATGAGTTATTTTTGGGTGTAGAAATAAGTTTCCCGTTTGTTTGCCACTCTGTAACTTACATTTTTGCCGTGGAATAGAAAGAACAGCTCAATATGTGTAAAGCTTTTAGAATGAAAATAATTAAACAAAATTGAAATTTTTCAGGATTAATCGAGCACGTGTAAGACACGAGCACGAGCGTTAAAGGGTTAAATGTAGTCGCCAGGTCATACAGTATACATATAGTTGAATACACACACACTCGACCTCGGAGGAAATTTGATTTTCATTCGAGCGCTAGATTTTTTGATTGAAATTCGAATTGTTCCAGCTGAATGGACCAATTGAACAGAGTTTCCCGCTGTTCTTTTTTTTTCCGGTGAAAAGTTTGATCAATCGAAAAAGAAATGTCTTGACAAAGGTGTAATAAAGGATTTGTTGGAGCAATTGAAAAAAGGGAGGTTTGAACGCTGTCTCGAAAAAGATAAATGAAAAGAAGAATTTGTCAAGCATTTTCTTAAGTTACCAGTGAAAAATAAACTGCAGACTTTTATGAATATAATTTTAAAATAATAGAAGCTAGATAAGCAATAATTTCATTCGCTAAATATTCTAACGAGTTCTTTAATTTCGGTTTATTTACATATTTTCGCTTATCATGCATTCAAATGCCTAAAAATCCACAGTCCAATTACCACTCCCTTTGTTCCTTACACAAAACTACCCGCAAGACTCACAACCACGTTGTTCAAACTAATCGCGTTTCTTTATCTCACATTAAGCGCTAATCAACCCAAGCCCCGTCATCATTACCCAATCGTTCTCCCATCACCGTTATCATCATCGCTCGCTCAACAAACGCGCTACTAATTACACAACGATTCCGAAACAAACATCGAAATGTTTGTCTAAAATTTCTCACGCATATTATTCACCTCCTACGCGCAAATCTAAGTAGGGGCAGAGACGTGTTCCGTTTCAGGCGATCACCATTTCTATGTACAGAGCATCGGCGAGTTCGCCTTCACCTCTGACAGCCGCTCGCTCCAAGGATTCGTCGTCATCGGTCTCGCGATGATTCATAAATCCCCGCGGAGCTGCGAAAACAACGATGAGTCAGCCGCGCGCGAGTCGCGAAAATAACGAACACCCTCGGGCCACGCACTGTTACGGCGGAAAGTGAACAGGTGTCAACCGTGGAAACGCAGAACGCGCGTTAAGAATGCAGCTCGAAGCGGCGCCGCGTGAAAGTAAACCTAAATGCCAATACTTTCGCGATCGATAAGGAACACGTTCGCTACTATACTATCTGTTCGATCTACGCGCGTGAAATTTATTTATTGGAAATGAGCCGGTGATTAATGGTCCCTGCTCGTTGGGCCTTTTAGAGGCGGAGAGCTCCAAGTTGAGATGCCTTCGTGAAAGAGGAATGGGAAAGAGAGAAAGCGCTGGAAATGAAGAGAAACAGAGGAAAGTGGGTGCTGGAAATTAGGGTGTTGCTGGGTTTCCGGAGGATTGCGAGGTTTCTTGTGCAGACGGATGATGCATTGGGAGAAATTTTCTTTTTTTGAGGCTAGTTTATGGTGGAAATTTGTATGACTGATTGGAGAAAATGAGTGAAAGTGATTAGTGATTGATAGACTTGGATTTTTGTGCAAATTTATGTTTTTGAGGACACAGTGAAGTAGAATGGTAGAAAATTTGGTGGGAAATTATTTCACCAAATATTGTATATTTTTCGTATTACGCGCATTCTGTGCAATTTCATACCTTTAAATTTAGGACAAATACATCAAAATCCGCGGTCTACTGATTGTTAATGATCATTTTATTACTGACATTATTTCTAATATTTTTAATTATATTTTATTATTGATATTATTATTAATTATATTTTATTATTGATATTATTTCTGGAATGGGTGATAGAGTTGTTTGATGAAAAAGATGCGCGTCGATTAGGGTTACAAAAGAAATTTTCAACGCGGAAATGTTATATCGAGATTTGGCATACATTGAAACTCACGATAGGACTTCTAATTAATAAAAAACAATTAGAAAATTAGAAAATAGGAAAGTTCCTTTAACTACGTCAATGGAAATAATAGCCCAAATTTCTGAAAACGTGAAAAACGTAACTAATACTTTCAATGAGAAAATTAGATTAAATCTGTAGATTACATTCTGAATGAGTAAATTTATGTATCGATCATTTTCTGCTTACAAATTAATTTTTCCCAATAAACCATACCAATGTACGTTAGAAAATTCTGAAAAAAAATTGTCATATATTGTAAAGCAAATTGTGGTAAATAAAAGTGAACACGTACATATCCTACATAGTTTTAACATGTTACCTGCATACTTAGATACGTTTTAGCTGCATAAATACCCGCAGAATACTAATTACCTAAACAACATCGAGAACTGACGATTTTCTTTGCTCGAAAGAAACAAATTTATCAACATCATATTGTTTCAAACTAGTCGCTGTTTCAACGGAGGCTTTAGAAAACCATAACGATTCGTTTCTCATTGAAAAACCGGTTAGTATCTATGACAGACTTACGAACGCCTTTGAAGCCTTGAAACAAAGTCTTTCACAGTAAACTGCGATTAATTTGCCTTAACAATAAATTGACCGTTAATAAAACAATCACTTCAGGACGTTAGAAATCTTGTAATACTTAAAAATAGCTTATCTGATTGCCAATGAATTTCACAATGTTGTATCCAATTTTTGTCTCAATTTCCTAAAAAAAAAGAAAAATGCAAAATCACGTTCACGTTGTTAATTAAAAATGTTAAATAACGTTCATTGAAGGAAATATCGTTTTTATGTATTTGTACCAGTAGGTCTAGAGTGTATCTGTGTTACAGGATGCGTGAAATCTATTTAACATTGTTATACACGTTTAATGACTTTCTACAGCGTGATTCGAAATCAATTGAAACACTCGTTCTATTTTATGGTGTTGTAAAGTGCTTTACAACGCTCGTAATTCATCGTGAACGAAACAAATCCAACAGTTCTAGATCAAAACCAAACACGATGCTTCCTGGACACGGGATAAGTAAGTTCACTTTAGAAAATCGCCTGGTTAACTTATTTACCAATGCTTGAAAGAGAAACAGATTTCGCGAAACTTTCGTGGAAAAACATTAGTAACTTACCATCTTTGTGCATTTTTGTTAAATTTGCACCTAATTTCCAATTTTTCAACACTTTCTTCTTTACAATATTATAAAAATAAAATTAATAAAAACACTTGAGACATAATCTCACAATTAAAATTCTGCAAAAATCGTAAACGATATTTAAACATTTGAGTAAATCAGGTATCCGAGTTAAAATTATCACTTTGTTGCAAAAGGCAGAGTGAAAATAAGTACTGTACCGAATGAATCTCGAATAGAGCTGAATTTTGAAAAAAAAAGTCGAATTGAATTAGTCTGACTCTAAGGTAGAAAAATTACAAATCAGCGAATTTAAAAGAAAAAGTGCCATCAGATAAAAAGGAAACCTCCATACTCCTCACAGGAAAGGAGATAATTACTTCACACCTTTCAGATCACGATAATAAAATAAAACAACCTCTACATATTGTTAAACAATTCCCTGCACCTCGGCAAACACTTTCACAATCTTCGCCATAACGTTTCCCGATCGTACGATCTCAGGTAAACACTTTATTGTTCCAACACGTTACAGCTGGTATTCGCGGCTCTATTAGCCCGACAGCCGGTGGTTTTAGTGAAAATCGACTCTCGTTGTGCGTGGAATCGTGTAGAACAAACCGTGGGAACTAGACTTCAATTCGTATCATTTTCTTCTTCCCTCCACCTCGCCAACTTTGTTTTCTCGTTCACCGACAGCGATACTCGCAGTTTCTCCATTTCAGTTCCGCGACCAAGTGCAATAACGAGGGTTGCGTAACGCGGGATATTTTGTCGGTTAAGCGCAAATTAGGCGCGATTCACAGTTCGCGAATAATGAGACGGCCGCGAAGATATCTCGCTCGTCGTAAACGCGTCGTCCTTTTGCTGTTGCAACCGTGTCTCCCCTCTACCCTTTCGGTTCCTCCGCGACGCCGCTCGGTTTCCTTATATTCTCGATGAAATTTCGTCACGCGCCGTTTCCTGCGCGAAATCAAGCCGAAGAAGGACGAGGGAAGAGTAATTGAGCTATAAATTACTTGGCCAGCCTCTGAACGACACCGATTATTCGTAATTAAACGAAACTCGATTCGGTAAACGCGATTGCATTATTGCCGGTTGAATATTCCGTCCGTCCTCGCGAGATCGCGATCTCCCGCCACGGTTTTTCTTTTTTTCATGTGGAGATGTAAGTTACGATCGCGTCGCATCTTTATCCGCCGCGCGATAAACCTTCCATCACGTTACATTCACGTTTTCAGCTGGGAAATTTATGCGCGTGAAAACGCGCGTTCGTGCCTCGGTTACCTGACGTCCCATTTCGCCCTGTTGAATTCGCTACTTCTGCCCGCTTCGCGCGAGCTAAGCGTTGCGAAAGTGTTGCGTTTACTTTGATCATCAGTTGCACTGTGTTCGTGGTTTGGATAGAATTTTTAGTAGGTAGATTGTTGTACATTTTGTTGAAACGAGTGAGAAATTAGATAGATATTGATTGGCTTTGAAGAAATTTCGAAGATTGTCACTTATTATAATATTGTGAAATTTGTAGAAAACGTACATTGCCTATCATCATTTTCCCTAAAATTTTACGGAAAAAATGCGATTCTTCCATCGTATATTCACCATTTCTATGAAACTCAATATTTTTGAAAAATCCTACGCACTTCTTTAGTAATTACCATGCAGATGGTGAAAATTTTTGACATTTTATCCTAAGTCAAACCGTGTGACAGCAGAGGACAACTCCGTTGGTACCCCGTCGAAAACGGAGGTTCGGCAATCTGGCTGTAACATCGCCATTTTGTACAGAAAATAAATAAAAAAATTACTTTTACATTCTTCAAGGTTAACGCAATAAAGCCCCTATGAAAAATTTTCGATTGAGTAGATTATTCTTTAAAAAAAAAATGCCAAAGTTAGGTATCATTTTCACCTCTCAGAGGGGGACATATTACCCCTTAAATTTCCCTCGCGTTCAACAAGTATCGGAATACTTATGAACGAGAGTGTACATTCGCAGGTAAAATTGAATGGAAACCACCGATTCGCAAGGTTGTTTTTTGACGAACCGAAGGAAGCATAAATTAGGCCGTGAAATGATTTCACGTAGAAACGCCGACAGGCGATACGTCAGAGAGCACGAATGTAGCGCGACATTCGCGAATCCTCGAGCAACGCGCTGCTAATTAGGCGAGCACTTCGTTAAAACTCACGGTGGAACGTTCGTTTGCCTGATGCTCGCCTCGCAGCGATAATAAACAGCCGAGAAGACAAAAATATAAAGGCCGTGTTCGCGCATCGTTGCTTTCAGCTAAAAGGGCGGTTGCCTCGTCGGCGACGATTTTTCGGTGAACCTGCCGCCACTATTTCGTTTACCTTTTTACACCGTTAAAGAATTCTTCAACGCTTTGACTCGAATAACGCCATTGTTGCTGGACAATGCCACTGTTCAAGAAATGGCTCGAGAAATAAAATGAATGGGAATTGTAGATGGCATTGGGGAACGAGTTTCTGTGTTATAACAGTTTCGCTCCGATTGATAACATTGTTATCTAAGAAAACGCGACTGTGCAGTGAATTCATCGACAGAATTATTAAAACTAAGATTCTGTAAGTTAAATATGTTGAGAAATTTCATTTTTGCATAATTTTCTGTAGAGAATCAGTGAAATACTGCAGGAATAGTAGACGTTTAATAGAATATTTGACACAGAAAAATTACGAAAAAATGATTAAGATCCTAAAAGAAATGGTTCATTCCAGAATCCTGAGGCATAACGAGTTCCATGAAATTTCAAATGGATTTTCAGACGTTATTCGAAATGACGTTTCTGCAACCGCGGACGTTGAAAAACGAATTCCGCGATATTTCTACGACGATGTTGAAGAAACTTCATAACACGGATACGACAGTCTCTGGCTGGAAGTTTTGCCGGGAAAAATGCTCCGGGTAAATATTTTATTTATGAAAACGAAACAGCTCAAAGGAAAGTTCGCGCTATAAGAAACATTACGCGCATTCTTTGCATTGCGAAATACTAAAGTGCCACGCCACCAACCGGTGCAATTTTTATTACTAATAAAGTGCATTTTACCGAACCCATGAAAATAAGATACCGTCGGTCGTGCTCTGAAATTAACTTAACTGTAACCCCTGAAAAATCGTCGAATTTCTGGTTTCCTCGCGACATTAACCTTTTTCCTTGCTGTCGTTAAAACGGAAGCATTTTTTGCTAATACAATTCTGTGGTTTTCTTCGTTACTAACTCACTGTGATGCAGTAAACTATTTTTTATTCCCTCCTTTCGTCGAATACTGATTTTTCGTTTTCGTAGGACTCGAGCTTTCTTAAAATCGATGAAAAATAAATACTTTTCTCTATGCAGAGTAAAGTCACTCTCTCCTTCCATCAAATTCCTATTTTCTCATTTTTATAAAATTCGCTCTCTCTTAAAATCGATGAAAAACAATTATTTTTTCCTCTGTGCAGAGTAAAATTCACATTTCACAAATGACACCATCCAATTTCAAAAGAAAGCCCGTAAACCGCGCAAATTTCCGTTTCAGACCTACGGTAGAGCAATATTGCCAGCGATCGATAATTTTGAAATCCCAAAGGGGTGAATAGAGACGACAAAGTTAAAACCGGCTTAAGAAATCACCGCCTCTGTATCTAGTCACCGCGATTCGCCTCTTATCTATCGTATCCGAGCGCATTAATAATCTGCCAGTCTAATGGACAATAGACCGGGACTGGAAATGATCGAGGACCCAACCTGCTACCGTAATAACGGGTTGGAAATGGTTACCAGTTCGAGCAGCGTCACGAGCATGCACACGGTGGCAAACGCGATGCTTCTAGTGTTAGTACAGGCTATGTTAACAATGGGCTCATTAAGACCGTTTACGCGGCGACTGTAAAACTGCGCAGTGCGCGCAATTTGCGATGAAATGTAATTTATTCGACGAAGAGAGCCGCGTCTCCTACGGGGGTAAGCGCAACCATTTCGCATGGGGCACATGTGTACTTGAAATTGGATTTGCCGAATGGGCCAACCGTTGTTTGGATTTCATTAAAACTTTTTCCCCGTTAATTAATTAATATTGAAATATTAACGTCGAACACCACACCCGACTGTTCAAACGACGACGTTACTCGCGCTCTTCGTTTCCCCTGTTTTTTTTAGTAATCTCGTGAAATAGGCCGATGCTTGTTAACGCGGACTCGTTAATGTAATTACTGCATCGAAGATAGCAAACGCGTAAATCTTGTAATTTATGTGTAGGGTGCTACGTGAAAGAGTTTCAGGTTTTTCGCGAGACACTTCGGTGCTTTATTCTTCAGATGAAAATAGGGAAAAATGGTGTATCGTCCTTTTTTATCTATTTTCCCTTTTCTACGATAAATAGATATTAGATTGGCACTAATAACGTTTTCATATTTAATCTGAACGTATTTCACTAATTATGTAATTAATAGATCCTTCATGATCTATAATACTATATACTCTATTGATTCGTATATAAAAAGGAACAAAATTTTGCAAATTATCGAATATAAAATTGATCACACGGAGCTCACGCGTTAATTTCTACACTCTGAAATCAACCCTGAAAATTTTAAGTGCGTAATTGCCAAATAACCTTTAAGCACCTTCTCTTAACCTGCCTTAAGTGTACAGAGATCCGCTCCAAATTCCAAATGAAAGAAAATTTGAACGGAAACCTCGGCGATCATCAGCGAATACCGAAAGTATTTTAAAATCTAATTTCCCATAATATATTTACTCGGAATCATCGTCGCTAATCTTTAATCACTCATCGTAAGTATACAGAAACTCGTTCCAAATTTCAAATGAAAGAAAATTTGAACGGAAACCTCGGCGATCATCGGCAAACACCAAAAATATCCAATCAAACTTAATATTCCACGATAAACTCTAATTTCCCGCGAGACATTTACTCCGAATGCAACACTTGCATCCTTAACAAAGAAATCTACCGGAAATTCGACGAAAACCCGAACCAATCTCCGTGCAATAGTTAGATACACCAAAATCAACACCGAAGGTAAACGTTGACAGCGACGAACGATTGTCGCTTACGGTGCACATACGAATCGTGATCGTTCAATTGGTGAAAAAAAACTGGGCGCGATAGTGGTGTCTTAACGCGACCCACAGCGGAGAGGGACTCTCACCGGTGGAAAGCATTAATGCCGAGCGAAACGACGCCGATGCAGACTGCATTTTTGCCTAATCGTCCGAGCAATTTGCACGATACACCATTGTGCACGGAGTAAGAACGGTCTGTCAGGCTCGACAGGCGGCCGCGTTTACCGCCATTTTCTTTATTACGTCGAATTTCCTGCTTGGTTCGTAATGCCGAAAGGATTGACCCGATTTACACCGACTCTCGAGAAAGTGCTCACCGGCCGTCTAGCCAAAGAAGCTGTCCTTGGATTACAGCCTGGCTAGATCGAAAGAAACGATTGACGCACAATTAATTGCATAACCGGCACACTCTTGGGAAACACGGAACAACCGAGAGATAATCGAATCACCCAGGAGAATGATAAATAACAATTGCCGGTATCGCGAATCGTTGGACCAGCAACGTCGACTGTGCACATCTTTATTTTAAGGTTCCAACGTCCTGTTTGTTAGTTCGAATTAGATTAGAGGCTGTGCCAGGAGATGTGCGGTCTGCCTGTAAATAAGTATTGTTCGTTTTCGTCGTAAAGTTGGTGATTTATAGCGGTTTTATGGCGTTTATTGAACTTTACTGCTGCATCGATTACTGTGGGTCAGGAAAGAGACAGAGATGTAAGGGGTAATGTTTCTGTTGATTGGAAGTTTTGAGATAAGGTGTGTTTGTCGGAGTGTGGCGAATTAGTGGAACAGTGTTCTGAGTGATTTAGAATGCTGTGCTTCGAGATGACGGCGAGTGGACCCTGAATTGTGTATGAAATTATGTGCAATGTGATGTATAATATTGTGTTTCTGGAATTAAATAAATTTTTTAAAAGGTGCAATCGTTACACGCTATTTTCTAAGTTCGCTATAAATTC
>NW_017100624.1:858063-888678 GCF_001263275.1 Habropoda laboriosa
AAAAAATACGTGTAAAATATTTTATTTATAGAATTCACTATAAATATGAAAAATTAATTTGCACAGAAAATAAGCACACGCAGAATACCATAGATTCGTTGTCACTGAGAAAAATGATTCGAGTTACGTTTATCAGAGAGGAAAAAGTACGAGAAATAAAAAAACAAGGATTCGTCGATTTCATATTGTCGAAATAATCTTTGAAATTTGACAAGCGACGCATTTTCACTTTCGCCGAAATAAACCCTCCCGTTGACATTAAAATTGCGCGAGGCCGCGGCGGAAAATTTTATTTCTGTAACACACGGGGAATTTCGATCTCGACGCTTTAATTCTCATTGGCCCGAGCCAGTTTGAAGCCGCGACAGCTGAATTCGCCAGGGACTCACCGCGAAATTGATTTTCGGAAATGCATCGTTTGAAGAGTTGCCAGAACACACGCGTCGATATTTTTCTCTCTCTTCTTCTCTCCGCTCGTCCACTCTCTTTTTGCTGTGTCACTGGTCGCGTATTCTGCGGCATAACCCGTTGAGTTCACGCGCCGCGGGAATGGGGAAACAATAAATACGTGCGTGTTCCCATTGAATTCCAAATTGCAAGAATTACGCTAGACTTTACACGGCGTAACTGGTGGACAAAAAAATTGCGAAAAATTGCGGAATCATCTATGTAGCGATCTTTGGGGGTGTTGGAGAAAATCATTTTTCAATCTGTCGTAGATTCGAAAAGGGGCGAAAATTTTGCAATGACACAATGTTGACTTAACTTATAAATCATTGGCAATTTTATTTTTTATGCACCTTGTCCTGTGCAATTGATAAGACTGATCTTTGTCGTACTGCGTAACCTAGATACTGGGTCGTCGGTCTCGAAAGTGTTAAGTAACGAGAAGAAATTAGAAGTGACATTTCGTGGCATAGAAATTTATTGGATTAAATGGTACTGCATGAAACTCTTTAGTGTAAGAATCAATGCAGGGCTATGGTGCTACACATTTAGAACTGATAACATTTTCTAAACTCAACAGTTAAAAAAATGAATAAAAATTGAAAACTACTACTGTATTTAATTCCACAGAATTGTCGACATATCAGTATCAAGATTTTCAATTTCTCAACGTTTCCAACAACCCACACAACGATATTCCCACCACATTGCAACGCAGAAGTGATTAAAAACGTTGATCAACCTAAACTCGACAGCCGAAAGAATGAAATGCTCAAGAACAATATCAAAAATATCAATTTTCCAACTTTTCCACTTTTTCAACTTTCTCAGCTCTAAAAAGTGAAATGAACTGAAATTACCAACAGTACCGAGAGTGTCAATTTTTCAACTTTGTCAACAACTCACAAAACGATCAGATCGCAACGTAGAAATGATTCAAAACGTTGCCCAACCCTAAACTCGACAGCTAAAGAAACGAAACGCTCAAGAACATGAAGTACCAAGAATGTCAATTTTTCTATCGCAACGCAGAAATTGTTTAAAACGTTGCAGAACTAAAGCAGGAAATAATTTTTGCGCGTGTGTGAGTGGTAGATGTTACACGCGCCAGACAGTCTCGATAGTACACAGCCACGTAACCTAAGAGCTCCCTTGCCCACGGTAACAGACCATCGCGCTTAACTGGCATGCATGTGAATGAGTCTCGATTATTCGAGAGGATGAGTAACGTCGTCTATTTTGTATGCAAAACGGTGGTCCGTGCGTTAAACGATGCTAGGCGCCTCGCGTTACCACCGGGATCCACGGAAAAACAATAATCTCTCCTACGAATGTAGTTATTTAGACAGAACGGTCGCATATTTGATACCAGCGGGCAAATTAAATTCATGCATTATACACGTGTCCCATGAGAATAGAATGGGAGAAACGTTATAAACGTCTGAATAATGCAGACCCGATCGAAGGAAATGCCGCATGCGTGCGTGTGCGTTGGAATAAATTAGGAGGAACGGTCTATTATTTTTCAATTGATCGTTAATTTTGAGATGCTTGGAATTTTTTTCTCTCACTTTTCAACAGCTGTAGGATAGGCTTAACTACTTTCAACAATTATTTGCAAAAATCACCTTTAAATTGTCATATCTAACGAGTTTAAACGTGAATTGATTTTTCCATTTAATAGAGTTATATACCGGGTGTCCAAATTATTTTCCATCAAACTTCGTGAAACTTCGCGAGTACGTTCTATGGGCATAACTGAGAAAATAATGTTATATAAACTTAGGTCGTTTGAAGCTTCGTTAAAAAGTTATAATGAAAATAAGAAATACCATTTAAAAAGCTTTTGTCATATGAAAGAAAAATTTCAAATTCAATTTCTGGAAAACAATGCATCAGTTTTTGCATACAATTTTTAGATATATTCTTGTTTCTCTGTACGATTTATTTTGCAGAAAAATAAGGAACGACAAGGAGCAGAAAATTTTCAACAATTTTTGGAATTTTTCTGTAATGAGAAAAATATGCAACGTGTGGTTGTTACACGTACAGATAGAATAGAATGAGAAGCATTAATGAGATTGAATGTCCCCTTGCTGGCCACTTGATGCGTGAACTTAATGGATTCGTAGTGAAAAGGTTCAAAGAATTAAAGAGTTGAACGGCCGGTAGAGCGTATGTGCCTTACATACGGATCGGATTAAATTAATTTAATTCGAATTAAGTTCTTCCGTAATCCGGTGCTTAACATTCTGGAATGAAAACAAGCTGGTCCTGTAGAAAGAAACGCTTCAATTTCTAACTCAATCGTGAGAAATCACGTATAGATGAACGTCAAATTTCCAATTCACATAAAAGAACACATTTTAAAATTAATTTCTCATTTAATATCTCCACTTATTTTTCATTATTTTTAATCTGATTCAGAAAAATTGAACGCAAACAAAATGACAATTTAAACGAAACAAAAAGAAACATTACTCGATGGAAGTGCAATTTTTTCTAAATAATTGAAAATTTCAGAATGCAATTTTCACAAATACTTTTCCGTGTAAATAAATGATCGTCGATCTACTTCTGCTTAGTTATAAAATAAACCTGCGTTAACAGAATTATAATATCATTTTAGGATCAGAATCTAGTATGCAAATGAATCACTGTTCTTTTCTTCTAGCAGAATTCCATTAAATTAACGCAACTTCTAAAAACTAGTTTCAAGAATAGCATTCCCTTTAGAGTATTCCGCGAATGCTTCGTTCCAACGGAAATGTTATAAACATCAGCGGGTCGTATACTAGGAATAAGCCACGCTGTCAGGAGACCACCTTGCGGGCTAAATACTAAGAACAGTATCAAACCAGAATGAAGAGAGCCGACCTTATGGGAGACCTCCACGAAAACGAAGATAATCCATCGGGTAACATCTTTCAGGGTTAGAAAGTAGCCGGATTGTCTAATCTGCAATTGGCACCGTCTGATCTTTGTGAAACTGATAAATCTGTCGGGAATGTCGGTTGACCAATGCAGTTCCGCTGTCTTTTTTAACAGTGGAAACGCTGACTGGGTCAAAGTTGACCCGTTAGCAATTTTCTATAAAAAAGTGAACATTCGATACTGTAACTTTCAGATTTTTATCAATCAAATTTTTCAATCGCTGTTTTAATTACATAAAAATTCATTTTCGGAGAGTCACTTCTTCTGCAAATTTTCCTCTTGAGTTTTTACGATATAACGCGAGAAGAAACGAATTCTACGAGATAACAATTTTCACTGACTACCACAGTGATAGTCGAGATTACTTAAGTTTCTTATCTAAACTTAGATTGCACCTCGTTCAACTTTCGTAGATTCCTTTTTAATTTGATAAAAGTTACCAGAGGAAGAATGAAGTTGCCTGGAATTCTGTGGATGAAAGTGTTTAACAGTGTATTCAGAATTTATAGTTTAACGCAATCACTGTAAATTATAGTGTAAGTTATGTGACAAAAAGCGACATTGTTTATTTTTTTTAAAACTTGAATAAACTTCATGCATCCTCTACTTGAAAAATATTTTGAAGATATAAAAATGACTTCTTCGAGACGTTTCTCAGACGATTCTAAAACCAGAAGCAGAGAGAAGTTTGAAAGAATGCTTGATTTGTAACACTGGACGTTGTTGAGACGTCTTTTGGACATCTTCAGACTTTTACTCCACGTCTTCGAGACATCTGAGATGTAGATATCTGGCTGAGTACTGTAACATCTGAGCCACCAAAGCAAGACAGACCCCTTGATACGTGTTAGATTCGCCAACCATTGATTTAGATAATTGCTTTTCACGGTAGTGTCCTTAAACTCTAGCGAAAGCTAATTAGTACGCGGCCACTAATTTGTAGCCTGACACGCAGCCTATCTAAATCACTGAAACAGGAATAGTCGTCTAATTGATAATTGGTAAAGAAGGGTGGAGTCCTGCGGAGAAAGGGAACGCGGATGCTTTATGGCTGTTCCAAGTTCCTCTTGATTAATGCAAGCTAATTCTTCGGTGGAAAAATATTTGTCTTTTTAAACAGAAGGGTTTCTCTGATTTAATTGACAAATTGAAGTTTAACGAACTACAAAATTCGTAATTATTTGAGAAATTTTAGGAAATAATTCGATAAGAAGAATTACTATGTTATTTGTGACATTTAATTATTTGTACATTTATAATTTATTGGTATCATTGTATCATTCGTGATATTTAATTATTTGTAAAATCTTAAAAAAGTTCAATAAGGAAAAGCACTATAATATTTATGATATTTAATTAGTTGTAAATTCAAAAATATATTTGAAATAAAGAACAGTACCATATTATTTATATTTAATTATTTGCAAAATTCGTAATTATTTGTAAAATTTTGAGGAAAATATTAAGGAACAATTAAATAAGGAAAAGTACTATATTATTTATATTCAATTACTTGTAAAATCTTAAGAGACATATTTACGATATCTCGAAAATATCCTAATAAAAAGAAACTTCTCAAACGCGAAAACAACAAATTCCTCCTCAAAAGTAATTCATTATTTCCTACCCCAAAATTGAATTCGTAGCCCTTCGAAAACTTCGCGACCCAATTCCACCTGACACCAAAAGCAAACACTTTCACATCTCGACTAAACCACAAAACGGTATTAAAATTATACACGCGTTGTTTAGAAAGTCCGTGCTAAATTCGTAACAAAGAAAATGCGAGCGCAATTGTTGCGGTAAAATCATTTCTCAGGAGTACTTCTCGCGGGGGAACAAAGAGAGCGGTTGGAAAATCTGGCCGCGTCGCGTCGCGTCGTTTCATTCCAGGATTCAAGAAGTCGTTTCAAAGAAACCTTTTTCTATTTTCCACCCAGTCCGTCCATGGCACTCGACGTTATCTATCTCCGTTTTTCTTCCCACCTCCGCCACTGCACTTTTCCAAGCCTTTGTTTCGAGGTGAAGCTGCCCGATAACGACCGCACCTGGCTAAGCCTGAGAAACGAGGCGAAACGATTCTCTCTTTCTCTCACACTGAATAAAATTACGCCATTTACCTCGCAGCATTTTTAATACCGTCATCGTCGACGGACCTATTCGTCTTCATCGATTTGTCCCCCCCGCCGCGTTTTGTTCCTGCCTCGCGCGATTTTAATATCTTCCCCTAACAGATGGAAGATCGATGCATTGTTTCGAGAGAAATACCGTGGAGCTTCCTGGCGAAAGAAATATTCAATGGAGGACATTTTAAAATCTACGTTGATGGAATGGCGTTAGCGTGGAAGAACATCTTTCGTGAAAGTTTGTCGAATGGGAGAGCAATTCGTGCTGCATTGCGAATGATTTATAGATCGTTTTGTTATAATTTTCGAAGAGGATTGTTACCCAATATAGAGATACGACGATTGTTATTTTCTTTAAAGTAAACATTTAGAAAGCACTTATTTAAGTTTTTCTTGTCAATTCTAAAATGAAATACTTTCTCGATATTTTTCTATTTTTTAAATCTTCATTACTCGATGGATGCAAATTTTCAAAGAGAAAACAATCAATTCCCAAATTTAAATGTGTCATTTCAAGAAAAACACTTATCTGATATTTTCTTATCAATTCTACGATAAAATACTTTCTCGATATTTTTCAATTTTTTCGTGAAACAGTAAAACAGTATTGTAAAACAGTAACGAAATAATTTATTTCTCTATTTAAGTGAAAACAAGGAATTCCCACGTTCAACACGAAACCGTGCCCAACTCCGTCATATAAACAGCGCGAAAAACGAGGCAAAAATCGTAAATAGAAGTTGAACTGCGTGAAAATTAATAACATCCCGGATAGAGTAATATCTGCGCAAACAGTTACCACGGCTATGAAAGTTGTCACGCGCAAGCAAGCAACACGGGGGCACAAGTGTATTCTAAAATCCCATCCGTTTAAAAGCGTTCATTTACACCCGCGCGTAATCCGCGGAATAAAAAGGCGCGGCAATTTAATTCAACAGCCCGAAAGGATCCAGCGCGTTTGCCGCGAACAAGAAATCCGCTCGCAAACGAGCGACAGCGAAGCTTACGCAAACGGTAATCACGGCGAAAAAAAAAAAAAGGAAAGAAATGTGATTCACCCGTCGTCCCTCGCGACTTTAAAAAACGCTAAGACGAGTACAAGGTTTTCGCCGGCATTATCCTGCGCGGCGATCTTTCCAAGTTCATTAACGTGCGTCCCTACGTGGGTTAAAACGAGTCAACCGAGTATACGTAGGCAGCCAGACGAATAGACGACGGCCAACGTTCTTGTGCACGCACGACACCGGCCAAAAAGGATCACTAATGTCGCGTCCACACCAGCATGTCTGTCATGTGTATACTCTGGCTACGTTCGCGAACGGTATCTGGTTCTGTCATCTTTTTATAGCAGCTTGCAACATAATCGTTAGGCGAGTTTTGTTGCAGTAATGTAGGTAAGATATCGAATCGTTGAATGTATGTACGTTTAGCGATGCTGTTTCATTGATTAGCGAAGCGGGAATGTTACCGTTAAGACTCGTATGGAAATTGGGTCAATTTGACTCAGAAGGGACGATATTTGTACGATTTTTTGGATGAAAGCCGATATTTTTTGGGCTCAGCTGGAGTAACGAACGAGATCTTGAGAGAGAGAATGAGTGAGTGAGTTAAGGGCAGAGAGAGAGACAGAGAGAGTGAGTGAGTGAGTTAAGGACAGAGAGAGAGACAGAGAGAGTGAGTGAGTGAGTTAAGGACAGAGAGAGAGAGACAGAGAGAGTGAGTGAGTTAAGGACAGAGAGAGAGAGACAGAGAGAGTGAGTGAAAGATAGAGAGAGAGTAAGTGCGTGAGTGAAAAATAGAGAGAGAGAGAGTGAGTGAGTATGTGAGTGAGTGAGAGAGAGAGAAAGAGAGAAAGAGAGAGAGAATGTGTATGCTTCTCTCGGGAAACACCAGCACTCGATGTGCAACGCTCCCGAGTCTCGTTCCTTCCGACAGCGTCGTAATCATAAATCGCATGTACGAGACACCGAGTAGCAACATGCAGAAAGCTCAACAAGAATGACAGAGCGGTACAGCTTCCTGTCGTCGTATGTATGTACAACCGAAGAACGTTGCCGGGGCCACTGCTCTGATTGTGAGTCGCGCGCGATGTTAATTTAATAGTCGAGAAGTCAAAGTGATTCGCGGGCTCTACGTGTAACGGGCGTGGAGGAGAAGGAGGAGGAGGAATTTCTTTATGCACCGCTTTGAGAAATTTATACAGCGGAAAATTTCTGGGGCGGCACGATAGAGAGGGAAAATCGATGACGGAGGAGAAGGGAATTAATGGCGGGCTACGAAAACGGAAAGGAGGAGACAGCGAGGAGGCAACGATGGAATTATGAAAAAGATAAGTCGAAGAGGAGAGGAGAGGGGAATTGAATTTGGCCTCTTAAAATGTAATACAATCAGACAGGATTTACGGAAAATAATTTATCATCGCGACACAACCCCCCCACCCCAGCCGAATCTTTGTGAAACCTTTTCCGCCGCTCGCTCCGTGTAAATTATAATTTCCCTTGTAAAGGCAAGTGTTATCGAATCGATTTATAAGCTGTACTCCGGGGCAACCTTCTCACAAAGAGAATTTAATATCATTTTCTTTCCAATTATTCCTAATGGAAATAATGCCAACGAGTATTCTTCTGTGAGTACGATTGGACCGGGGGATTAATTAACTTTCGCTCATCCCTTAGGAATATTACTGCGCTAACCGTGTTCAAAATAATTCGTCGCATCAGTGCACGCTGTTAAATAGCCAAAATAATTTGATTTCTCGAAAGGTCAATTGTTAGAATTATTTTCAGTGAAGATAATGGACGGATAATGTTAAAATAACGTTCGTTCACTTTTCAACGATAATAGCAATTTTATCGTATAAGTATTACACCTGTAAAAACTGCAAGAAGGAAAAGTTGTTTGGGAGAATGTGGCCTACTAAATAGGTATACATAACATGCGATAATAACGTTTTTACCAAAGATTTAAATTACACAGCACATTGCAGCCTATGAAATAATGGACAGTTTATCAAACGATGAAGTCATTTCACCGAATAAATTACCGGCTACTTAGTAAGATGCATTACCCGATCCATTACACCATAATAAACTGCACTTAAGATCAAATTGAACACCGTCAGGTAAGTTACATGCAGGGTGAGTCCTTCATTTCTTGCACCTAAAATATCTCCGCTGCTCTCAGAAATGCAATAAATCATCTTCGTTAAAGTCGTTCAATTCAAAACAGGGTAAATAACTTACCGAATTTGTCATGGAATGCAGAAAAAAATACAACGACCTTAGAAATCTCAAAGAAAAAAGAAACTAAGAAAAGGTGTTCTATCAATCATAATATAACACTTTTTTTTAATCGAATAATTCCACTAAAAACAGTGCCAAATTTACTCCTAAAAGGAACGAAGATATGTTAAATGCAAGAGATAAACGAACCACCCTGTATATGCCTAGGTACAACGGCTGGCTGAAAGTAAGATCGAACAGGATCACAGCCTCATTCACCACCTCTCGTAGGCATAATTTCATCCCATTGTGCACGGACCGGTGCATCGCTCGATCCCCTGATTATTACCGATTATTATCGATTTTCGCGAGATCGTTCCGCGGTTCCACGATTCCTTCGTCCGATAATTCCTGGAATTACGGCGCAAGAACCGGGGAGGTCGTTGAATTGAAAACGAAACCGCGTGAAGAAAGGAACGCGTTAGGAAGCGCGGCGAGTTAGTTTTCACGCGTGTGTTACACACGGCGGGCACACCACCGAACGTAATAACGAGCGTTGAACGTACTACAGCGTGACGAAAAGTACGCGAACCGTTTGACGCGGATGGTAATTAGCCTGGGAGGAAAAGCCGCGTGTTGCTCCAGCGTTTCCTGTTGTTTTTGCGCCCGTCCTTGCTTAACGCGGCATTATCTCTGCGTTCGATTTAATTTTCTATAAGAAACGGGACCGAGAGAAGAGAGAAAAAGAGAGACACAGTACGACGTTCCCCGGGAGGCTCTCTCTGTTCCTTATTTCTTTCAACGATTCCCCCCTTTTTTTTCTCTCTCCAGTTCGAGTACCTCGTGGGCAAACTGTCGATACAACCGAATGAAAGGATCATAATTATCGCAGGAACTTCTGTCTTATCTGCTGTCCCCTGCTCCCCTCTAGTTCTTCAAGAAACTCCGACGGCCATTATCCTAACGGAATGCAAATCCGATACAAACTGCCGTGCAGTTTCCACCCTCGTGTCCTTTTCCATCTTTCTCTCTCTCTCTCTCTCTCCCTTAATCCTGACCTCCCTCTTCGGGAGCAGAGAAAACGGGGGAACGAGACTGTGGTGAGCGAAGAAGTTCGTCAAGTAAGTACCTCGTTGTCGAGATCTTCCGGACGAAGATTAAGATCGCCACTTCGGGGCAAGAGGCGAGAGACAAGATCGAGGAAAGTCGCGGGCGAACTTGGGTTAATCGTTCGTGAATTTTGTTTGATAGAGCGGGGATTGCTGTGTTGCTGTTTTCGTGGAAAGATTGGATACTTGATGTGATAGTGCGAGGGTGAGAAGTAGTGGAAACTGTGTCACTTTCGTGCGATGGGTATACTGACGTTCATAAATGAGACACTCGGAGGACGAGGTGAGTAACTTTGTTGGGTAAGGTTTATTCAATTTGTTGGATTTGTGAAAAATTAAGGAGCAAGTATGTACTTTGATGTTAAAATTGGAAGAAGGTCGAAAAGAGGAGTTGATCGGTTTGGCTTTTCAGTGGACTGAGTATTGGGACGCTTGCTAAATGTGAAGCATATTGAAATTTACCGAATTCTACTGATCTTTGCTGAAACATACTGAAGTATATCGAAATCTACTGAATTTTGCTGAAAACTAGCAAAATCTACTGAAATCCACCTAAATCTACTAAGTTTAACTAAAATCTACGTACTCCTACTGAAATCTGTGAAACTCTGCTGAAAGCTACCAAAATCTACCGAATTTCACAGACTCGTATTAGCACGTGTTTACAGAAATGACCTACAGAAACACATTCAGATGGTACAATAATTAAGCAAACAAGGAGAAAACGATCGATGGGATGAAATGCGTGGAAACGATTCTCGTTTAACGCGAGGGCCACGAAGTCTGAATTCGTAAACGGAGATTACACCGCTGCATGGTCAATGGCTAATGGGAGATTATGCAAGGCAGTTTGGTTAATGGAAAGCACCCTACGTCCTACGTTACCGTGCGATTACGGCTTAACGTTCTCGAATAAACGAGACGAATATTTCAAGCGCACTGTTGCAACCACTCTGGGCCGAACTATTCTCGACGTAAACAGGCTCCAGCCGTAACTTCACGGCTATGAAATTGTTTCCCGAAACGTTTAACTCGAGAACTACCTAGCAGAAGTGTCGCTGCAATCAAACGCTATTTTTAATCACAAAATAATGCGATTATCCTAGAACAAATATAGATAGTATCAGAATCAAAAGTTCAACTTGGTCGTTCAATTTCTTATGATAATTGCAGAACGATAGAGTAACCATTGCAAAACTGAATAATTAATTTTATTAAAGAAAAGAAACGCGTATATTTTATAACTGTATATCTTATAAATTACATTTTAACATAATTATTGTATTTAACGAATTAGAAAAGATAAACAAATCAACCTTTCTACGTTTTTATTATTAAATATAATAATTGCTTAACACTTGAACCTTTTTCTAATCGTTATACTATGAAATTCTAAACTAAACAATTATTTTTCGAATTTTAGTAATTTTCTAATGACAGTCTGCATTTAATTCACATTCAATAAGTGTCCCAACACTAACAAACAGAAATGTCCATTAAAAAAAAAAAAAGTCATTCCTCTAAAAATATTCCAATGGTTCGATAAAGTGTTCGTAACAATGTGTACTCGTCCCAGAAAACTATCCACCTACTCCCACATCCTCTCTTCCAATTCCAACCCACGGTGTTATAAAATATGAAGCTGACCTATTCCTGTCGACTCACTCGATATACATACCTTAACTGCAAATAGCATCTCAAACAGAACGTCGATCGTCTACCGCGTCGTAAACCGCATCACCGATCGTACTAGTTTCCTTTTATAAATCACTAATCAATGAGAACGCTCGATAAACTCTCGTCAGACGATAGGCAGGTATACATGTAACTACACACACCCATATGTATATATAACCAAGAAAGACGTTCGATGATATATTCTATATAAAGGAAAACTCCTTTATCGACCGAGAAAACTTCTTTCTTTTTTCTTCTCCTTCAAAGGTTCGCTTCCTTGGTTGTTATCCGGGAAGAAAAGCTTTCACAAACTGATGGAAAATCCATTGAAATAGTGAATGGCGAAGGAAAGATGAAGGGTGTGAGCATTCGACAGGGACACAAGCCTCTTCCCTCCTGCAGCATTCCACGTAGATGCGTTCCATGGGTGCCAGCAATCGATACAAACCCTCCTCTATGCTTCTGGACCGTACCGAATCAATCCCCTTGAGAATTACAGCCCCGCGTATTCGTTTCGTTTTCAACCCTACTCTCCCCCTTGTTCGTGCCCACCCTCTCTCTATGTTCCCTTGCACGTACACCCATAACCATGGGGGGATACGACTACTAACTACCCTCCTCTTTTTTCCATGCGTGAAAGGGTGGCCGGCCGCCACACCACATCCTGTCACTGGCGACGCGTTTTGCGACCAGACCCCGTTGTAACAGCCTAACGATAATGCGATCGCGGCTGGGAAAATTCGCGGTATTACCTACGAGTCACGTGCCTTTAAGTGGTTTAATTCATTCCTGAGGCTTTCAAGGCGGTCCTCTATTTTTCTCGAGTGAACCGATTCTACGGTTGAGTGGAATGGATGGGATTTGGGTGGAAATTGAGGTGATCGAGGAAAGGTGTATTTGAAATAAGGATAATTTGTTAAGGAAGGTAGAGAAATTGAAGGAAAAGGTAGGTCTCTTCTTTTCCAAATCTTGCCCCACACTGGCTCTCATTCCACATTCTTGGTCTTTTGAAACCTTTCTGAACTCCGTCGAGATCTCGCGCCTTGTTTCTCAAGAAACGAACGAGATCCTACAGTAAAATTCCGGAAAATTCGAAAGGTAGATTAGAGAAGAATTAAATTTCGTTAGTGTTCCATGAAATTCGTTGTTTATTCGGAAGCTGAATTAACCAACTCCGCCAAATTAAATTTACCAAATTTTTTTTGTTTGTCAAGATTTAAGCACTAAAATTAGAAGAATTTCAAAAAGTGGATTTAATATAATAGTATACCAGACGAGATAAAGTTAGATCAAAAATTCTAAGCTTACAGAGAACTTCCTTTTTTAGAGCAGATAAGGTCAAGTTATTATTACCTCCTCTCTGCTTTTACAACGTGTTAACGTCACAGCGTAACTTCTCTTTTTTCTGAAACAGAGAACACTATGTTTTTCTTTTTCACACCGGTAAACCGGGAAATCTAAGTTGAGCTACAATCTCCAATTTTCGTTTACCTCGAGGTGAAAAAGGTAGCAAACATATCTCTGCGAAATATTTTTTTGCGCCGTTAATAATACCAAGCTGGTAAACTGCACCCTCCACGCAACAATGGTAAGGGAACTACTAGTGACTGAGGTCGTAACAAAAGAGGGGACGGTTTTAATATTACACGCGACGACAAATTGCACCCTCGTTATTTGGGGTTGCATCGCGCCTCTCCTGGATCTACGCTCCAACTTTGTCTTAGAGAACGGCGGAATTTTCTCTCGAACATGTTCCCATCTCTTGTTTCTCTCTGCGTTAGCTTTATTAAGTAAGCATAAGTTTGCACGTGAGCTACGACGAAATTAGGAATACTTGTTCTGTTTGTCTTCTGGTTAAACGGAATATTCGTTTGTCGTTTGGACTGGCACAAAAGCGATTTGAACAGAAGAGTGAAAGAAAGTGACACATTTTGTAACTCACATTTTCAGATTAGTGTATTACACTTGTCACAATTTTTTTTTTTTTGAAATAATTTCGTTTCTAAGATGTTCTCTTATTTTTTTTATTTCTTGTAAAAATCATTCTTGAAACGATGCTGTTTTGGTTATTTTAATATTCGACAAATTGTGTGTGCAATTTACGTCAAATGTGTAATGTTACGAGTGTTTCACATTCCAGTTGCGATTTAAAATAAATTTTACCTGGACCTGACTGACCTAATTTATTTTCTTTCGTTTCGAAAAAATAATTTTTGAAATGATGCTGTTCTGGTTATTTTAATATTGACCAAATTGTGTGTGCAGTTTACTGATTTACCTAATTTATCAGAGTAACGTATATTCGCGACGTAAATCCCACTAGCACAGATTGTTATTTTATCCAGTTGGTCATGCTCTGGTTTTAATACAAAATAATGTAACGATAATTATTATTACAATATTAATAACATTATTAATTACTAATAGATTAATAAACAATATTACATAAATTTGTATTACATCCAGTAGGTCACACTCGCTTTTCAAAATAAAATAAATCATTCACGATAACTAAATGTATCATTTCTACATGGAACGCGAGGAATCACTATAACGCTCTTACAACAGCATCCAAAGTGCCCAAGCAATCACTTTCCACCCAACCCCCCACACTTCCCGTTAAAACAACGATCCTTCAAAACCATAAGTAACAAAAAAAAAAAAACCCTCACAATTAATCACCCTACCCAAAAAAAGGAAGAAAAAACATGGATTCCATCGTGTCAGCCAGGTTGCTTTCAGCTACTAAACAAACACAAAAGGGCCAAGGAGTAGTCAGAGGGTACAATTGAGTCGCGTGTTCGCGGGCATCTTTTCATCGGTCCTAGATAGAGAAGCAGCCCACCGTTTCAATAGGCTGTACGCACAGCAGGAGGAGGGCACGCGCTATCAACATGATGCAGCGGCAGCAGCACACAAGCGACCGCGTTTCGCGCGATGTGCGTCGACGCATAACGCGCCGCGGAAGACTATCAATCCGCCTGGTGACGACGAATGGCTCGGAGAGAAACAGAGAGAAAGAGAGATAAAGGAGAGACAGAGAGATAGAGAGTGGGAGGCAAAACTTGAAACGACTAGAAAAGACGAAAGACGAGAAGGCTGAGAGCGCGAGAACAAGAGTAAACGAACAGGTATAGGTGGGCTACGTGTAGGGTAGAGGAGGAAAACAGGATTGTGGAGAATACGTGGACGGGACAATGTCACAGGTTGCACACAATGTGGGCACCGGTGGAGTCACACGAGGGATTATTCGGCAACGCGTGGGGTGCATACGATCCCTGAAGGGAGCACAGGCCAGATAATTAGGGTTCGCGGGAGGGGTGAAGGGAGATCAAGCGCATTATGCACAGAGACACGCGTTTCCTAGCGAATTGTGTGCGTTGACCCCGAGCGTAGCTGTCATCAGCCTGCCAGAGACACATCGGGGTTAATTATGGCTCCGCGGCGTTGCGTAATCTTCCTTTACGATAAAGGCCAAACGGACAAGGGAAAAACAGCCAAGGACGGGTTTCTGTCGGTCTCTGACTGCTCGACAATGTGTGTCTTCGCGTTTCAAACAGATAAGAATTACCGGCAGGAAGTTTGCTTTTATTTAAATTGAAATTTTTGTTAGATTCTTTTTTCTGAGCAAGATAAAAGTTTCTACTTTTCGTAGACATCGTTGTTTTCATCGAGTTATTTCACATTTCTAATGATTTTTATGCAAATATAATTTCTCAACAATAGAAGCTACATAGGTGATTGTTTTATTCGTCAAATATTATAACGAGTACTTATTACGGGAATTCTGTGTATTTTTGTGCTTTCAAATTTTCCACAAATGCATAAAAGTTTATCTTTACTTCTACTTTTTCATTAAATATGTAATTAATTGCTTCGAGTTTCAGTTGTTGTAAAATTGTATAAAATATAGAAGGTGAAGTAAATAAGACCACGGATCTTACCAATTTATTCACTTTACCGCGGGTGATGGATTTAATATTTTCTCTGACACACCCTGTCTGAGACCTCCATAAAGAAAAAGTAATTCTTTTATCTTTTTTTTTTATTCTACCACGTATAAATGGAAATTCGATCTGTCGAGAACAGAAACAGTCCCTTTATCCACGTAATTACGCATTATCATCCGTGAACAATTACTTTCTGCATTACGATACAACAGATCAAAGGTTTAAAATATATTCAACGAACGTAAAGGAACAGTACACGTGAAAGAAAATTTCACAAATGCAATTAATCCAAATATTGTGCACACTTGATTTAATACACTTGTTGCCATTTTCAGTATAATCGTCCCTTATTATATTTCACCATGATTCGATGAATGGGAGGAACCGACAGGGGCAAAAGCATGGAAAAAGTCACAGTATAGAGAGCTCGAGGAAGGATACCTGGCCAGCCGTGCAATTTTAATAAGCACCGCGCATAATGAACCTAATATAATTATGGGACGTTCATTACGGTATAATGAAACCATTAGAGTTCGCTTAGCAGCTTCGTTATCTTTGCAGGTATGCGTTCTACCTCTAAAGATATCTTTCCGAGGAAAGACCGTGTCCCTCTTCTCATTCTTGTAATTTACTACTCAGAGCACGGATTTATCATCTCCGTTAAAAAAAAAAGAGAGAAAAAATGAAAAACGTATTATAAAATTGAACGCACACTTTGTCATTCGCTATGCCTCTAATGCATACCAAAAAAAAAAGTAGTTATAAAAAGCTCGTATAGATGCGAAACATGGAAATCGTTCTAGCTCTACACCAAGTGTCAATTTAATGCACCATTAAATTCGTTTAATGATAAGCCACCGTATTATCACAATTTAAATTTCCCGCCACGCAGATTCTAGTACTTGACCGTGTCCAATAGATGGCAAATTGCCTCTGCCTTTCTCACAATTGAAAAGCGGTCTGTGCAGGTTCAAGAGGCGGAGAAACGCTACACAAACTCGTGCCTTAAACTAATGAGTAAGGAAAATATAGAGCTTTGGTAACGCTTAGCTATGCTGACTATTAAGCGACCATATTTTTGAAGGGGCACAGGTCGTCCCACGGCGGTGCGAACTACTTTTTCGTGCAGCCAGGTGAAGCGATCTACCTCGTAATTTAATGTTCAAACAAAATCTCATAAGAAGGAAAATGTTTCAAGACTTTATGTATGTTCATTAAAAACGAATCACGAATAAAAAATATATGTGGAGAGAAATTATACCTTATTATATATATGTAAACGAGAATAAAACACAATGTTTATGACCCCGAGAATTATTTTTACAACTTTTTACCTCGATGCTTTTATCACGCAATTGTACTCTTTCGTAATATCACGAATAACAATTTTCGTGCTATGGATTCCACCTTATCTCAGTCTACATGAGTCACGCAACTCGCAACAGTACACGCCTCGCTAATCTAAATAAAAACATCCTTCTGGGTGGTATAACAACTGGCTGCTCTTCGTGATCTTTTCTATTGCGTCATCGCTATAAGATAAAGCCGTTTTTCCAGTAACGAAGCTACTCAAAATCTACTTTATTGGATTATCGGGAAGATAAATGATTTAATTAAGAGATAGATCTGAAGAAATCGATTTTTTTCTTGCATAAATTGACAGACTTTTATATCTTGAGAATATGTTTTGTTAAAGAGTTTAGATCGGAATTGGAGGACTTGACAGAGCTGTAACTCGTTCCAGATAGCGTGTCAGACATGGAGAAAACACATTTTTCTCAGAACCACTTTTCCCAAATTTTTGTGTGCAGCATAACTCGAAAAATATTTAACCGATTTCTTTCTACCTTTGCAGACATTTGCATAAATATCTCTTCCAGAGGGCAAACCACGAAGAACAATGAAATTGTTTAAGATAGTATGTTTAATTATGCAACGAAGTGAAAAATTACAGCGAAAATCGAAATTTATCGTTCAAACTTCCGCCTTTTTATCAATTCTACAGTTATTTTCATAAATTCAGATTTGCCCTCTGCGCGATTTCCTAGAGAACAGGACCTTTAACTTTTCATCTCACTAATCCTTATAATTTCCCCAGAAAACACTACCAAACTATGTAAATTAGTGTTCATCGATTAGGATTCCCCTCAAAAGAAGAAAAAAAAAAGAAGAAAATTATGAAACTCCTTGAATCATTTATCCTAGCGAAAACTTCAGCAAGATTCCAAGATCCCCTCGGCGAAAGGTCAACGACCTCGAGAAAGGGATCGCGATGCTGATGGACTTTTTCACGGAAGAAAAGATTTCTTTTTTTTTTAAAAAGCACACGTATCCGACGTGCATGTTCCTGATATACAATTATAGGGGCTGGTCATGCTTTTATCTCGGGCGACACGTTTCACATGCCGCCCCACGTTTGCAAGCAGCTACAACCGGTGTGGCCCTATAGCGTGTACAAAAGCTTTGAAACGCAACTCGTAAGCTCCATTACGCGCGCGTGTGCGTTTGTTAGGGAAATGTCCCTGAAGAGGCCAGACACTCCGCGGACCTTTTCTCAGTCTCCGTACCCGGCATCGGTGTTTAATATATCGCGGCCCATACATTTCTTGCATTCTTTATGAATGTATGTACCGACGTCTGGCTTTCTTGGCTATTTATGTCTTACCGGGAGACAATGTGGAAAGAATGATACATAGGCGTTCGGCCTTGCAACTTTGAACTCCTTAGATCCTATAAATCTAGAGCACTGATAGTGTTTGTACAGGGTGGACGACAAACCTCTCACCGCGAGATTTATAGCAGAACAGTGAAATATTCCTTCTTCTTTTCTTTTCTCTTTTTTTATTTGTAAATTAAAAAAATTGGGTTAGTTTTGTTTTAACCCTTGTGGCTACTCTTCGTATTCATATTCTATTTCTTATATTTACATGTTACTTATTTTGCGAATATAAAATACAAAATATGGATTCAGCTAAAAGTGGTTTGGCTAACGAAATATGTAGTATGACTGTTAAATGCCATAATTGAGTCGTACACAGCCAGAGCTTTACTTTCGAGTTGCCAGCAGTGAAAGGGTTAATAAGTTTGGCGAAAGAGAAAATTTTGAAATTTAAAAAAATGTGTTTAATAATGTACAAGTACCAAATCACGAAGACTATAAATTACCAAAATGGAAACACTTGCTATTTTATCATAAATGTTAATATTTGAAAAAAAAAGCGAATTGCAGAAGGAATAACGATAAAAGTTCGATGGCATAACGGCAACATATGCCCCACTCGTGTTGAACTGTTCTATTTTCGAGTTTCATTGAAATTTTCAGAGAGCAAGCGTTTCCCATTCAGCCTCCATAGTGGCGCATTGTTTTAATGATCTTTTCATACGCGACTGTCCAGAGTCGTACGAAAGACAAGAGGTCTGCGACAAAAACTATTAAGTACCACCCGCATTTTTCCCACTGTAGATTAAACCCTCGATCGGTACTTTATATTATTGTTCTCCCTTCGCTAAAAGATCGAGCAATTCCAATTCCGACTAATTGCCAAATGGACAAAGAAGATCGAGATGAACGATCGAAGTGAAACACTTCGAATCTTGATCTAACACTTGAACGCTTGGTGAGTGTTCGGTATCTTGCAGACGTGAAAGGTCGAAGATATTAAATAGTCACATGTATGGTATTGAATACTTATCAAGCTTTCAAGATCTATCAAAACTTTTAAGGCTATCAAGACACAAAATTCAAGACTTATCAAGACTTGAGATACAAAACATTCAAGATTCCTAAGGCTTGCAAGGTTTAACGAAATTTTAAAGACTCAAGATTCAAGACTTACGAAGACTCAAGACTTCCAAGATTTCCAAAACTTCCAGGATCTATTGAATCTTTAAAGACGCAAGATTCAAAATATTCGAGACTTCCAAGATTTCCAAGATCTACTGAAACTTTAAAAACTCAAGATTCAAAAAATTCAAGACTTCCAAGACTTACCGAAACTTTAAAGACTCAAGACTTCCAAGATCTATTGAATCTTTAAAGACGCAAGGCTCAAAATATTCAAAACTTTCAAGATTTCCAAGACTTACAAACCCTGTCGAAACTTAAGAAACTCAAGATTCAAGACTAACCAAAGCTTCCAAGAGTATTAAATATCGAATTAACTTGGAATTTTCACAGCATTGAAATACTTCTAATCGCCTCGAAATTGAGATTCAAACGCCCATCATTAAGCATCACAGTACCTGCTTTATCTACGCCTCTCATGTAGCGTATCTAACGTACCATACACCCGACGTTATTTTATCGACCACCAAGGGAACCTCTTTAACGTCGTGTCTTTTTATCACCCGTATGCGTACGATAGAAATTCGCAGATAAGCTGCATCAAAGATTTACGATGCCCTTCTCTATCCAACACGGTATCTGCCACGATTGATAATAATTTAATGCGTGCAATCTCGATCTTCATGGTGGATCCCCTAGCTACGAGTACTACGTTTCAACGTTATCGTTCCACGGTTCACGATCATCCGCTATGATCCCTTCGAAATTCTAGGGCGACTTCTCTCACATTGGGGTCCTAAGGGCCATCGAATCACCAAAGACCCCGTGGTAGACAGATAATGGGCTTGACCAACAAGTACAACGCGTTAGCTGTTCAATCGCCTCAGGAACCAATCAAAAATCGAGCTGATTTCAGAGTAATATCGGGAATATACAAAAGTCACATTACCAAGTGCACAATAATTTATCACAGAATTAATCTTCTTGCACCTGATCTGATTATTTTTTCTGAATTACTGTCAGTCATTAGCGACGAATTCAAAGGGTCAGCTGAGATTTGAAAAAATCGAATTTCTTACTTCATACCTTTAAAAATACAATAAAAATAATTTTAACCCTTGTAGTTTCCCTTTATACCAACATTTCAACGTAATATTAGTCATAAAATACTAAGTTTCAGTGTAATATTGTCTGAAGAGAAAAATTCTTACGTCGAGACTGACTCGACATAGGACCGCAAAGGGTTAATGAAAAATCTCGACGATTTTACGCCATTAGAGCAGATCTAACCGCATTTCGATCTACTATTTCCTTTTTTTTTTTCGTTTACCTACAATTTCTTCGACGAACAGAGCTCGATAAGTCGTTTCTCGTGTCGCGAAAGCGACAACCCCGAGATTATTAAGGATTACGAAAGCTGCAGAGCCCTCGCAACAATTTTCCCTCCGTTTATTTCCGAAAGTTCATTTCGAGTTATCGTCGTCCCGAAGAAAGCAGGCTGCAGGCGTAATCAGATAGGCGTTATCGGGAGTTTCCTGAACACGCGACGCCAGAACGCAAATCCGCCGAAATGATGTTACCCAGGGGTTTTGAAAATGCAACTGCAGCAACCACGAGTGCAGCAATCTTTCTGGCATGCCACTCCGCCAGAATCTATCCCGCCAGCCCCCATGTACAGACTCTTTCACATACATTATGCATGTATATTCATATGGGAGTTCATACAGAGAGGGAGAGGGGTGCAAAGAGCGAGCTTAGAAGGGTATTTCGAGATCACTGATTGGACGGGATCGGACTCGCCTTGTTACGTATGCACAATAGAATCAAGAGAACTTGACGAACAGAAAGCTGACTGGACGTTTTGCGGAACCACGAGAAAATGAAGCGAGGTTTAGACGGATAATACCTACGTGTAGCCGAGGCAAATCATTTCATCGAACGAAGATACACCTATTGTCGATGGACAATGGTACGCGCTGAGGACAGGAACAACGTTCGATAACTACGGACTTGCTGGGTGTTGATGCGTTGCGGGAATGGAATCGATATCTTTCATTAATCCCGAGATAATCTATTTTCAGATGATGTTCGTTTCTTGTTTTTCTCGGTTGGTTGAGGAATGTGTCTTCGAGGGAGGAGTTCACTTTGCTGGATCGAGAGGTGAGTGATCTTTAAATAGAGATTGCTATATTTTTCTTGTTTTATAAAAAGGGGAATCTTTAGGCTCCATTTTGTGACACTTTTGGCTAAACAATTCTTTTTGTTATAAAAAGGGGCATTCTTAGGCTACAATAAGCCGGTGATCGATCCACCAGAATTTTGTTACATTTGGCTAAACAATTCTTTTCTTTATACAAAGGGCATTCTTAAACTACAATAAGCCAGCCATGGCGGCCAAAATAATTTCTCCATTTTGTAACATTTTTAATTTAAAAAATTAGAGAAAAGAGCTGAAAGTTGCATTTATATCCTCCGAAAAAATTGGAACTTTTCATTCGGTAGTTACCTATAAAAAAATTCCCAAACTTTCACCTATTTCTAGACACCTCAGGGTGTCTTAAATAAACTCCCACAAAGTACAAACTTATCAGAAATACAATTCCTCTCTGTCACTGTCTCGGCCATAATCTAAGCCACGAGTACGACTCGTTGCTACAAGGCGAAGGGTTAACAAAGTCTTATCCACTTCCGTACAATCCAAAGGAAAAAACAAACTGCTCGCGAGGGAAGAAGTACGCGCTTTTCAGAAATCGCTAACGGTAAGCGACGTCGCGTAATCGGCTGCACTAAAGGACGTTATCGAATCCGCGAAAAGTAGGTACTCTCGTTAGGTAAGTCGCCCGGCTAAAATCTCTTAAGAGCGAGAGTACACCGCCGCGATTATTTTCACTGGTGGAGACGCCACTTCGGTGGTAATCTTACAATTACCGCCATCAGGAATCGCCCACGAAACCGAGCAATTAGGCCTGCCAATCCGGGGAGGGAAAAACGTCGTTCGTGCTGGCATGCGAACGAAAGAATCGTGCACGCGTGCCCGCGACGATTGGATAAGTGCATTCCTGTACGGTGTCCCTGTGAATAACGGCCGAAGCACTTTCACATTATCGTACGAACAGTGCGCGCACCTCGATGTCCTTTAGACGCATTTACACAATTGCGACAGAAAATTCCATTACTTCAAAGTGCCCCGAGGACGAATTTTATTCTCCCTGTTTTTTTACTTAAATGTCCCGCAGTTTGGCCAATTCCAGGAACAATTTAATTTTTCGAGATTAACTTCTCTACCTGTTTGAGTGTCTCCCGCACTGAAATGGTCGATTTCACAAACTTGTACAGTTTGAGGAATTTTCTTTTCAACCCTTCGCAGGCAAACGGGGTAGTTTCCGTCCAAACCTCATTTTTTTGCTGTTTCAAGCTTCCAAAAAATCTGCAAAAATTCTGGAGTACTTAACAATGTCTCCACTATATTGTACAATTGTTCGTTGCGTGTAATGTTTGAAATTTTTTTTAACAAAAATAATAAAATTCACTTGGGTCATCGAAGACCCAGAGGACTAATTATGCTACCAGATAGCGTTCACTAAGCATAAAATGGCCAAACTTACGGATTTATTCAGTACAGTACTGATAACTCTACAGCTTCTAAGTATTTCAATTTTAATAGAAAAATTCACGAAAAACTGTCAACAAGATTAATTTAACAGAATGTAACGTATCATAGCCGAGCCGCAAACAACAAAGCTTACTTCTAAACTAGCAAAGGCGATTATTTCATCGCGGCTCCGACGTGTCTCATGTCTTATTCAAGCAGCTACAATGAACAAGATTACACGTTCAAGATCTCACCGTGAAAGTTAAAGCATTTTAATTAATAAGCGAGTTTCTTCTAGCCGCGCGGTTGTTAAATTACAATGTGAGACTCGCTTATTTCCTGAAACCTCCAGATGGAACGACGTACCGTGGAACGTGCGAATGAAACACTTATGAAAAAAATAATTATGAGAAACGCCATTAAATACACGAATGGTTTAGTCTCGTTACAATTAACAAGTGAGCAGGCTCACTTTATTATCTCGCAGGTAATAATAATAATAATGTTACTCTCCGTCTTAACGATCGGCAAAAAGTTCTCGCCACGATCTCTGCGCAACTATCAACGTCCTTGAATAAGTCACAGTGAATTTTCTTCTACTCCCTATTTTACCTCCACCGTTGCATATTATTTCTTCTTATTGATTTACTTACTTTCCTTTTCCTGCGGAGATTAATGTCTCTCTCTCTCTCTCTCTCTGGCCGCGGCCGTTCTCTATTTCTTAAGACACTCGAAGGCCCGATGGCGGGAAATGTACCGTTCCTCGTCGAGGGAAAATTGGAACTTGTGACAAGAGCTAAGGTTTCAGGTCACTGTGTTCTCTTAATGGTGCAGCGATATACAGGGTGGGACGCGCAAAACGTAGTATTCCATTTGAAAAAATTAAGATTAAGTTTAAAAAATAATGTAATAATCCCAGTAAAATCTCAAAAATACTGATACGGGTGAAAATAATAAATATAACTGAAAGTTCATCAATACGTGAATTAATTAATATCTCGATAGAAATCTGTAAATTCGAATATTTACAACCTGTGGCATATAAACGATTTCTCTTTCGCCTGAGACTGGTTAAATACAAAAATTTCAATGATCCTTGAATCGAGAACGACGTGAATTTCGGCAGGTGAAATCAGGTGCGCTTACCCTACTTTAACCATTGCAAACTTCCGTTTCTTAGCCGTGTAACTTTCTATCGGGTAAATAAATTAGGTAATTAGGTTGATACAGCGTATCAACGCTGATATCAGGTCGAAAAAGAATACGTTGCGCTATTACGTTATTTTCATCTATAATACAAATTTACGAGCTTCTAAGTGTAAGAATTTACTCTACAATTACTGCCGAAGCGGCTCATAAAGTGGTTCCGATACACACGCTCATTATTCGATTAGATACATACCCGAGTACTAGAGAAGTAATTATCGGCAGTTGTCTGTAATTACCGGATGTGGTGGATAGATTATGCGAATAGATTTCGCAAGAAAAGCCTGAATTAAAACTTGAGGGAATTATTAAACCAAACGAGCTTAACTCGAACAATCTATCTGTAGATACATTTTTCTGCCGTAGAATTATAAAAACGTAGATCATCTGAAATATCATGATATGAAATTCCTTTTAAAAAAGTTGCCTAGGGGTACAATGATAATTGCTAATCCTGACTTGAAAAAATGACAAAAGACGATCATTCTTCGGTCTTTGGGAAAAAATCAGAGAGTTTAGAAACAATTATATTGAGGAGATGATTTCGCAACATATTCAAGGGTGGACTTAAACCAGTAAACGATCGATTAGGTGAAAGAACCATCTCTCTAAAGACCGTCAAAAATCGTTTCAAAAATTTCTAAAAAATCCATTTTGTCTCGCATAATTTCGTGGTCCACAAAATTCCTAATCAGATCCAAAGATTCCACACCAATTAGCTTAACCTAAAATCCACCACGAGTCTAAAAAAATTTCACAGAACCCAAAAGATTGTCTATTCCTTCGATTGAACAAAACTCCATTCAAACTTCCATACGCAAAACGGCAATTTCCCGTACACCAGCCTATCACACACAAACAGCCAGGCATGAAATATATGACGAATGTTAGGACAGGATATCAGGGAAGGTAAGAGGACGTAATGATGATATACCTTTTCTTCCAGGTGCAACAGATCCATTAGGCAAGGATCTACTCAAAAACACATTAACCATGACAAATGGTCCAAGGATATCCTTTCGTATTTCAATGTTCCTATCACGTCCTAATCGTGGTATACGAGTTCTAATAGAAGAGGAGAGAGCGTTGCACGCGCTAGCAGCGAAATAACAACCCCCGTAGCGTCAACCAGTCAGCTTTTCATTCGAATCCATGCGGAACGGAAAAGAGGGGAGGGAGGAGGATGAGATGGTCCCCATGGTACACGACTACTGCGTTTCGCGGCGGAATGCTACCCCCCATGGAACTAGCGGCGGGTACAACGGAAGGCTCGCACGTTTCTACGTGTCGAACGATAAACGAGTGGTGGTCCTCGATGCGTGGTTGAATTAGCTGCGTTACAACGGACTGCAGTTTGTCTGCCGGATATTTGTACGTGCTTTATCGAGCATCCTTTTCGGTACGAGCCGTGACAATAACGACACGATGAGCGTTAAATGGCCTTGCAATGTTTCACACGGAAACGATATTTTCTACCGTCAGCCAATTTCTCTAACGAACACGTCAGAACAGCTTTCACTTGTGAATTATGACAGGAATTTCGGGAAGGGTACCGTATCGCGGTGTCAGTGGGAATTGTTGAATTTTTGTGGAATTTTGTAATCGTTGCAAAGTAGACGTCGAATTATTTCTTTATTCCGTAACACTAGCAACTAATCTTATCGTCGCAATTTCCACGTCGCCCAAATTAGCCGAAGTTAAATCTTTGCACAGTGATTCATTCACAGAATACACAGTTGCGCCGTAATTTCGGTCCCGCAATACTCTCTCCATTTTTCCACAGCTTAGCAATTAACTCGATTTGTCCTACTTCGGCGATTTATCCCCTCAATTGCTGTCCCACTTGAAACTTCCTAAGTCCGTTAACGATGTTTGTCGAAAAACTTTAGGGGAAACTTAAGCTCGAAGAGACTCGAGCCGTGTAATATCAGTCATGCTGGCTGTCTCTCCCGCGATATTCCTTTGTGTCGCGAAATCCTAGCACGCAAGACGCCGGCGATAAGGAGAGAAGTTTGGTGCTTTAACAACCGACCGTCAAAGCTCTCCTTTGTCATTGGCTCGCCCTGCGGAAACGTAACCGTGTTCCCTCGGCGTTCACCTCCTCTCCATTTGGATTATTAACATCGGCGCGCACGAAGAGTCGGCGAAAGGATCGCCTGTAAAACAGCCCGCAGTCGTTCTCTTGCAATTAAATGAGCTTGCGAACGGCGGCTTCGGGTGAAATTATTTTAACACCTTGCGCACCGTGAACGAGAATCAATAACCCCGGGGCTTGCACATCGTCGTTCCTATGATCCGAATATTGAAATTATTTCTGTGCACCAGCTGCGACCGTCCCCCTCAGTCCGTGGAAAATTAGGTTCGTTCGTATGGAAACTAAACAGCCACCGCAAACTGCGGCGCAAGGTAGATCGCGGATATTCCAAGAACGGGACATTTTGTGCGGGCAAAAAGTTTCCATTGCTTCGTTGTTTAATGGTATTGGGTTCGAATAAAAGTTCGGGCCGTTTGTCGAACCAGCTGGACCAGTTCGTCGCGCGGAAAGGTGAAAAGTTCGGGGAGGATGGAACAGTGAAACTAACGCGAAGATGGAGGAAGGTAGTGGAATAAAATGGTATATGTCTAAATATCTAAACGTTGAGAAAAGCTATCGCACTTTTATTCGAACACAATACCTACTTTCGTGTTTGAGGATATAGTTTTATAGTGATTTCTGTATCTTCACAGCGGTTAGAGATAGAAAAGAACTTCTGAGGAGACTTAAGCATACTAAATTTTTATTTCCCTCTAATTTTAAAATGATATTTTAATATTTTAACATTTGAATTCCCTCAAATAACAAAAGATATTAAGTCAAGTAAATTTAACTACTAATAAAATATGAACTTAAGTTAATTTGATTTCGAGTAACAAAGGTTACTACTTAATTTTCATCCTTCCACAGAAAATTACTCGCAAATAACAATATTCAAAGACCGACATACTAAAAAAAATATACAATCAAGACAAAAATCATATTCGCTCCTAAGCAATAATTGACGATTAGAGAAAATCGTCGAGTGCAACATAAAATAGGTGTGTATCAGACTCAAACGTGCAATCTCGTTGCAATTACTCGAACCCAACAAACAAAGAAACATACTTCAACGTTATTTTTCCTACTGAAATTTATGTGTTTCGCTAGTTATCGATCGTTTTCGTCGAAAACATTACCATTAGACGCAAGTTTCTCACCGGTGACCACGAAGAGAAAAAAGCACACCGTTCATTAGACTGCACCCATGTTTTAGCAAACTCTCTCTGCTAGTTACCATTCACAAATGTGCGGCTATATGTCTTCATTTGCGAGTGAAACTGAAAGACTGCGCCAACTAGGAAACAATGGCCGCCTTAATCGGGTATGCGTGTGGATGAAGTGTTACAGTGGCTTACGGTTCAACTGCAAGCTCGAGCTGAACGACGGGTCAATAGATAGGTGCAACTGCAGACAGAGAGTGCCGGAAACGTGCTCGCCATGCATGACACGCATCACAGATAAGGGGCATGCATCGACGACCGCGTTCGTGCGTGAGTTTACAAACCGTTAAAAAGCGCTCCTGCCCTGTTGAGTTTTCATAAATAAAAACAAAAACGAGGGGGTTACGTGGGCACCGTCGAAGCAAGGACCAAATTTTAACAAAATTCTCGACTGGCAATTCGATGAATTTTTTGCACCTGATAGGTATTTTATTCGTAGGACGAAAAAATTGCGGTACTGTAGGTGCAAAAATTGTGACAGATAGCGTGTAAAATAGACGCCGCGTTAGGCAACGAGTGAGAGGTGTGAAACGGAACGTATCTTTTAAAAATCGGACTTTTTCATGGATAGTAAGAATGTGTTGACCATTTTCCAATATCTGAACGATTTAACGACGCGTGAAATGGTATGCCTTATCGAGGAGCAATGATCTTATTGCAACAAAGCGATAAAACGCAACGTTCAGACAAATTTACGAGTATTAATTTAGCACGATTTGATAGGAAAGTTCTTGATACTCGCGAGCCTTTCATACTCACACTTTCCCCAGATTCCACTGAATTTACATTTGCACATGTTTCAGCACTTACTGAAAAATATAATTAATTTCTATTAAAAAAATTACACAAATTTTGTTCTTCCTATAAAAATTATTAATATTTATCAGATATCTAAGGATATGACAAAATTTCAGTCCAAACGACACCATTCCAAGGATCAAATCTTCCACTCCCGAATTCTCCCGCTGTCATTCACAATTCGCGCGACAATTCAAGAGATCATCACGTCCCGATCGCGCACTTATTCCCTTGCAGATCGAAGATAAGCGCATTTATAGCTATCGTTTTCGCTGATCGATACAAAACGACCGTACGCTCCACCCCGGTTCCCAGACGAGACGCCATAGAAAGTGCATCGTGGGTGTAATAAATTCCAACCTCGCCTTTATTCCGCGAAAATCGACTGGATAATGCGACCCGTTGCAGCCCATTCGATCTTGCCCGCCTATTCAAAAATTCAGCAAGGCAATATCGCGGGACGAAAGAGAAGGCCGTAACGCGGATCACGGGAAGAAGGGAGGAACACGTACACGTATTTCGGCGAAAAATTTTGTCTCTCGCGTACACGGAAAACGCACCAACGCACACGCAGCCGGTATGCAACATTTTCCACGGCTGGATGGAAACAACAATGGTATCTCTTTGACGTACACGCGCCCCTTCCCCGCGAACTCGTCAAATGAAATTCCATTCTGGCGAGCATCAAAACCCCGGCTAGGGACACACATTCGTGAAAAAAGACGCGAGAGCTAAGCCTATGAGGTCACCGTAAAAAAGTTCCCTTCCCTCCTCTGCCTCGGTTTTGCGGCAAATTTATTCATCCCCTCCGCAAAGCACACTCTTGCAACGCGTTCTTACCCGAAAAGTTGGCAGACATTGCTTACGTTGAGTTATTTCTCCCTTTTCCTTCCTTTTTTCCCACCCGCTTCTCTTCCTTTCTTTCTTTTTTTCCTCGTCTGAGTTGTTTAGGCAAATTTCTTTGTGGAACGCACGTCCACGGAAACGAGGGTTTTTAACGGTGCTTTTCGCGTTTTTAAACCAGATTCTGCAGTTTTGCCTCAGAAGCTGCGGATTAAGCTTCCACGTTGATTACAGCTGTCCGACAGGAAAACTTTTCAGCGATAATAACTGGGATTGATATAGCTCGATGTGCATTGCTTAGCATGGAAAGTCAAAGAATCAGGTTGTTAACTAAGTTTTTCTCAATTGAGATAATCATCTTTTCCGGCTTCTCTGATAAAAGTTGGATTCCACTGTGGAAAAATACAGGTTCCTTGCAAGTAGTTATCGACCCAATTTCTTACTTCACCAGATTTTCCAAGTGCTTTGGAAGTGTTGCAACGAACGAAACAGGCGATAATTCGAAGGTGCGGAGTCTGGAGAGTAGTTGGAGTGAGGAAGAACTTTCCATCTTAACTTCGACATGGTTTCTTTGTATCTCGAGTCGAAATCTCCAATTTTCAACCGTCGAAACCATCTCTCACATGTGTCTTCAGATGTAACACCTCTGAAGTTTCTGCTGCCGTTTTCTTCATTTTAAGAACAGGTCTGCCTCAGGTGTCAATTTAAGAAACTCAAGTTACTAAATTTCTCACTTCGTCGAGATTTTTGATACACTTTACAGTTAAACAGTAAATTTAATAGAAACAGTAACTCCCCCCAAAAATACAGGAGACAGTTCACGAAAAATTTTGTCCAGGAAAAGCAACGATTTACAATCTTTTCAAATATGGTACATATTCGATCGAAAACGACCCCAAGACAAAAATTCTTACAATTAGACAATACTTACAAAGTAGACAACGACATCAAGAACACAACGGAATGAGCAACCGCCTGCTTTGCAATTCCAAGAAAATCATCCCGAGCAACCGTTCCACGTTGTTTTCCTCGATCGATTGCTCGGAATTTCAAGTTGCCATTTAAATTCCGGCAAGCCAGCAACCTAGCGAGATCCGAAAAGTGGCTTTCTTCGGTGCAAGGAGAGAAGGGAGAGATCGGTCCTCTTCGCATCCGTTCAGAGAAGCATTTAATTGCGAATTGCCGTCTAGGCCCTTAATGGACCGTCCACACCGTGAACAATGGTTGCAGACGAAGAGAAAAGGAATAGCGAGGGAGAAAATTAGGGACAAAGAGAGAGAGACACAGAGCTGTTAACAAGAAAGAGAGGAAGAGCCAGGGATGGTGTGTATTATAAGGACAAGACGAAGAGAGAGATCGAGAGTGGCCCACGTGAATCCGACGAGTTAGCGCGAGTGTAACGAGTAACGAGAGAGAAATTGGACGGTACAATACGCCTCGTTAATTGTCGTGAAGTTTCGGGTCCAGGCTCGACTCGGTCAATTTTCCACGAAAAACACAGTACAATTTCGGGAGAGAGGGAGAGAAGCTGCCTAGGAGAAATTTCATTTCGCACCGCGGCCAAACTATTTCCAATATCGTTCGGCGATATTGCCGCAAAGTTAAGCAATTCTCCGTTCATCACCCCGCCG
>NW_017100624.1:888862-908639 GCF_001263275.1 Habropoda laboriosa
GTATAGATGTCCACAGATGTTTATGTTACGCTCACGAGACACTGTTCAACAGATAAAATCGAATTGCGTTAACCCTTTGCACTCGAGCGGCGACTGAGAAGCGACGTTATCGTCTACCACTTGGTAAAAAATTGATTTCACCGAGCAATAGGTCTATGGGCCTCTCGTAAATGTCTAAGCAGCGAAATGGTGTGAAAGAACCAATATTTAATATAAAAATACGTTAAATACAGAAATGCATCTGATTTGCAATCTACCTACAGCAAAAAGATCTTCGAGTGCAAAGGGTTAAATTGCGCGTTCTTTCCAGTGCGCGCCGTTCGAAACAATTGGAACCATCTGAGAGTAAACGAAAAGAAAAGTTATTTGTAATTTAAGATTATTAAATCGTTGAATAAATTCTTTAATATTAAACGAAAAATAGAGAAGATGTGCTACAAGCTTTTATTAATGCAATGTGAGATATTCCTATCGCACAGCTAATAAAAGGTAGATTACCCGAAATGGAGAATTAATCGGATTGTTTCTGTGTTCGGCGTAAAAATAGTTGGCAATGTTTCCATACGAATCATAATTGGCAGAAAGTGGGAAATTTCGGGTATCGAATTGCAAATCCTCTTACGCGGTCAAACGGGATAAAGTATTTGCAAATTCATGCGATAATTGTGGTAATGTAGCAGATGGTTCGCGACAGCATTAAACATTTAATCGAATTGTCGTTGGTCGACTGGGTATTTATCACTGCCGTTCACGTTGACATTTAATCGATCGTCAACCCAATAAGCATTGGGCACGAATAAATTTCGAACTGAATATTCCATTCGATTAGTCATAGTTCCTTGTTGACAATACGTTCCCCTGACAACCTAAGTGTGTTAGCATAGCTACAAACTTCACTTCTCCTTTTTAGACGTCTTTCAGGTAACTTGAAATACGGAAAACTCTCCGGAGGAATTTCTTCCGACACTGAACGTCTACGAAAGCAAGCACCTTTTCGCAAGCTGACATTTTAACGATAAATTATTACAACCTGTCGAAGGTTACCATAGGTTGTCGTAATGAATTTTAAAATTTCAATAGACCGAGTAATTCTAGATATTGATAAAATTAGAAATTATGCTATTTGGCGAAGTTAATTTATCTTTCGCTCTTTCTCAAGTACAAGAATTGTACAAATGAGTTTCGACGGAAAGGAAAATGATTGGACGACAGTGCTGTTTAACGAAGGTTACGTTTAATTGAAGTTCGAGCAACTATGCCACGAAGCAATTACTTTTACTCGATGAAACCAGTCTTAAGGACAAAGTCATCGGTGACCAAAGGATGCTTAAGTCTTCAATTTCGGTTATTCAGTCGGGGCCGAATTCACGAATCATTAATTTTGGATAGGGGAAGTTCCTTGTGGAAGACAGGCGATGCTTCAAACGCACGCATTCAAACTACCACAACCCGAAACCGGCCATAATGGCTAAACATTTAAAAATAACCAACTATTAAGGAGTCTGCTTGCAATCACATGATACGCGCCTCTTTCGTTTCGCTTTCGATGAAAACGAATTTTGCTTCACCGCGGTAAATTTACTTAACTTGGTAAAAATTGTATAAGTGTATTACAAAGTTAAGCGGAGGATTCTTACGGTATTAAGAAGGATGAAATATGTATGAGGAAACTTTCGAGATCGGTTACTTCGTTCTATATTTAAATTATAAAGCTTGCCGAGTAATCTCAATTTGAATATTTATCATTAAGACGAACTGTAATTGCGATTTTACCTTCGTTAGTTGTGAAATCTTGTTTCGAGATTAATTGCAAGCAGTGAGAGAAATATTTTGTGAAGGACTTTTACATACTTAACGCAGCGTTATTTAAAAAACAAATGTTTCAACTGTTAATTAGCATATTTTTCGGTTAGAGAATGTAAGAAAAAGAGGAATTAAATAATTTTTCAGAAATTGAACGAAGAAAGATTCACTTATCGGTAAATAATTAGTCTACTTCGCAAAGGTCAAATATTTTCACTCGTCTTCAATTCGTCTTCGTTAATCAATTGAACTGTTCTGCATCGTTCATTTCTCAAGAATGAATCATAAAAAAATTATCAATGCTATCACACCAAAAACGTAAATTCATGTATGCAATAATAAACGTGAGAAGTCAGACGCAGTGCCTAATCAAAATAAATTTAATATTCGTCGTATACAATTCATTTCTCAAGAATTAATCACGAAAAAGTTAATTAATACTCAGATGCAATCATAAACGTGAGAAATCAGATATAATCTCTACTCAAAATAAATTTAATACTCGTCGTCTACTGTTCATTTCTCAAGAATTAATCACAAAAAAATTAATTGATACTCAGATGCAATCATAAACGTGAGAAATCTCCAAATAAATTTAATATTCGTCGTCCACTGTTAATTTCCCAAAACTCAGTCAGAAAAAAATTAATCAACAGATGCAATCATAAACGTAAGAAATCAGCACAACGTCTTCTTTCACACACACACACGTCAGATCTCGTTTCTCATTCAGGAACTTCAAGTTTCAATCTAGCACCGATTTCCCTCCTTCATTGGTAGCTCGCACGACTTATCATCGCAACTAGAATTTCTAGAACATCGCGAAGACGCGTGTGCCCATCATCATCATCATCATCTCGTCGTGCAGAATGAGGCGACGACGCCGCGCAATCGAGGAACGAAGCTTAATAAACGCTCGCATGAGCCACGACGAGGACGACGACGATGGAATATCGCGACTCCCGCAAGAAAGAGGCGCGGAGATGAGGGGGAGGAGACTGCTTTATCAACGACATAATTATGCTGTAACTCCCAGCGGTGAAGGAGCCCCGGGATTGGATAGACTTG
Organism: Habropoda laboriosa; assembly: GCF_001263275.1. NCBI lineage: Eukaryota > Metazoa > Arthropoda > Insecta > Hymenoptera > Apidae > Habropoda > Habropoda laboriosa. The sequence goes on from NW_017100624.1 coordinate 891,734, forward strand.
CCAAGATATTCGAAGTTTCATTAGCCCCTAATCAAGCTTTCTCGCCGCCATGCTGGCAACGTTTCTCCGCGGGGCTACGCTTTAAGCCGAAATCATGAATTTTGCATTTTAGCGATAACAGAGATAACGAACACTGTTTCCATTCTTGATCACATCCGTCCTCCTCCTTTCCCCTACTTGCTCCCCTCTTCAACCTTCTCTCCCTCTCGTCGAACGATATTATCGCATGTGAGGGAAGATTGAAAATTTCTCTCGGATCGAAATAAATATAAACGAGAATATCGCGGGGAAAAAAAAGAAGAAGGTTGTAGAGGAAAAAGTAGAAAAGATACTTTGAAATTCTTTCCTCTGTGCAAGGTGGAATTTATAGGGAACGGAAAATACCCCGATAAAGAACCGAATCGCTATTTTCTTATCGCTTTCACACAGCACAGCTAGACTTTCTCATTTCCGTCGCTGGAATCCACCGCCATAATTCTGCCCTTCGAAGATTCGAAAATCGATAGACGAAAATTCGAGTAACGGCTCGAGTTTACACCGCATTTCTCCCTTGAACTATGATTTCTTTTCCTACTTCGCACCTAAGCGTCAGCCATTTAACGTTTTAGTACTGTATCGGGTAACTAAAGCTGAACTGTTACAGTCTTACGAATTAAAACGAACGTTAGGGTTACAATTCATTTTTCGTACTAATGTAACTATTTTTCTCACATTTTCACCAGAATCTCTGCCACGAGTATGACACGTTGTCATTAGCTAAGGGGTTAATCTACCAAAGTTTCGAACAACTTACATAGATCAACTTCAAACATACAATTTTTTCGTAAGTGAACCTCGATTAATTCTACAAGTTCTCCGTGTAAAAATAAGCAAGGAATTTACACGAAACAGGTACCTATATCCTTGAGGATAATGGTTAATCTTCGTGGAATATCGCAGTTTCCCCTTCAATTCTCCCCTCATCCTCGTTCATCGTTCGACACGAGCAAGAAAGAACCAATTTCTGAGGCGAACGAGCCAATCTGTGAAGCACGAGCGTCCTAGACAAACGTTTCCTAGGCGAACGCAAGAACTACGAGAGTTCGAAATTAAATCCGGGTGAGCGACGATAAAGTAAAATTAATCCGCCTGGACCTTCTCGAAAGCAGGGAACGTGATGTATCGGGAATAAATCCAGCCGTTGCTCGCGAACAATCGGTCCCGTCCAGACTAGCGGAATTTTAATTAAGAAATATCCATGCTAATTATTGTGGTCCCCTTTCCAACTATTCGAGTACCACATTCACAACTAATTAATCGTTTCAACTACGTTCCAATGTGTAATACAATCTAGTTAATTACACGTCGATTTCACAAGTGAAACAGAACTGTGTACATCAGTTGATACATTTGAACGATTCAACCGAGTATCAAACCGAACAGGGACAAACAACTATTTCCGAAATTACTTCAGATTTCAGAAATATTTGATATCTATTAGAACGCTTCGTCAGATGTTCTCATTTTCATTCAGCGGAATTACTTTTGTTCCTCGTTGATCGACGATTGGCGCGCGATCGAAGAAGAAGGAAATGTTGAGAGAGTTCTGACCTGCGAAAGTTTCCCAATTTACCAGCAATTCCCCGGTTCACCGGCTTTTTAAATTACTCCCTCCCTTTCGTTATCGTGTGACAATCACGGGATAATAACTGTACCCGGTATTGACAATGAATTTTTCGTTCTATCGGCTGAAAAAACAGGAGGAACTCACGTTTCGATTTTTTTTCTCACGTTTTTTATACGACGAAACGTTGAAATTGACGATAAATGTTTGGTTAGTTAGAAAATTGTCGCACGATGTCGCAAAAAGCTCGGCGAAAAACGTGTCGCGGACGCTTCCACAGTCGTAAAAATCGCGAGTTTGCGATCAGGTGTTAACGAAGCCTAAATATTCAGTCATCCGAAATGTGAAACGTATTTCAATGTTTCGCGTCCCGCTGGTTTAACGCTTCTTTCGCAATTCCGTGACACTCAATTCGTTTTATTTCACCCAAGTTAGAAAAGTACAATCCAGAAAATAACAAGGAAGAATCTCGCCACCGCGGAATTGCAGATTTTTACAATTACAATCGCGAAATGGGTAAATATAGATCGAAGATAATTTCGACAAGTAAAACTTCAATTCGCAGAAATTCACTGCTCTATATGCAAATTAATCGATTTCATTCTGAAAACATCCAACGACTTTCTTCCGGTAAAATCAAGATTGAATCGCTTCATATTAATCGCTAAAACCTCACGCTGAAATGCTGTCAGATAATCACAAATGCGCAGAAACTTTGCAATCAAATTTTTTACACTCTCTCGGCCGTTAAATATTCTCCACTCTGTTAAATAAGAATTATATAATATAAAGTACCTAACCTGGTTACTTCACGAGCATGAAAATGCTGCATAATCTGCAAGGTTTAAAACTGCGAGTAGAAAATTATTAATAACGCGGTGCGAGGATTCAAAGAAAGAAGGGAGTCTAATTTCAAAAATAAGTGGTGCAACTCTAGGTCCAAGAATAAACGTAGACACATCTGAAAGGAAGTGACTGGAAGACGAAATGCGTCAGACATCGGTATGATGCATTTATTCTTAACCTCGATGCAGACGTTCCTCGGTTAAGAGGATTTAATTTCGAATTCGTTCCTTTTCTTCTACTTTCTTTTCAGGCTCAAGGAGTCATTCAACAGATGAAAGTGCAACGTATTCAGGTGAACGAGGGAAAGATGAGATTTCATTCGTAGGAAATGCCGGGCTCCGTTTTCCCAAATATCCAATAAAAGCTTCCGAGAAGTCGATAGGTCTGAAAGAGATTTCATCGTGAAATACATCACGATGGTAGCTACCTCGAACACGCATTTTCCAAATACGTTTTTCACAGTACTTTTCATTAACGTACAGGGTGTCCCGTAACTCCTCCAACACCCGGAAATGGCTGGTTGCTGGGGTGACACTGAACAACTGTTTCCTTTACCAAAATGTTGTTTGGAGCTTCATTTTTGAATTATTAACGAAAAACACTGGCCAATCGGAGCGCGCGCAGAGCCCGCGCTCAGGGACGAAGAACAGGCTCATCCGCCTGAAATGATCTTGATTGAAATATTTGACGAAGCTTTTTTAATGGCGTAACAACCATTTGAAAGCATTTAAATTACTAGCTAGAGAAGATAATTAGGTGTATCTTTACCGCATCCCCTAAGGTTACAATTTTTCCTTAGTCTTTACAATTTCCTCGTTGCTATCTTATCTACTCCTCTTACATTCTAGAATTTCTTACACTTTTTATCCACCATAACCCATTCTTTGCAATTCTCCTTAATTATTTTTGCACTTCTTATTAGTTCTGTGAGAGCCATCCTCCTTCACTCCTTACTCCACTCTTACTCCACTCTCAGCCTATCAACTCCCCCTTTATTCCTCACAAGGAGTTCTAATGTGGTATATGAATTTTCTTCTCTAACATTAAAGTACACCGAATTTCGACAAATCTCAATTAACCCTTTACCGTATAATAACGAGTTAAACTCAGTCACAGATTTTGGTCAAGATCTGATAAAAACAGTTATATCAGCAAGAAAAATGAATTTCAATTCCAATTTTCCAATTCATACATTAAACTGAAGATTGAAAAATTTCATTAATCTACAATACATTAGCTTTTCTTACTTGACACTGGACTTAAAAGCTCAGATACGCAGTCAGAAAAAGAAATCATACGACAAGGGGTTCAAATCCTTCGTTTCTTTATCCTAAAATTTCCCTTCTCCTCGCTATCTAAGAAGAAATACTTGCAACCGAGGATCAATTGTGTTACTTCGTTGCGAGATTAGAATCTATAGTCGCTATTCAATCGTTCGACGGAAATGCACAGTAGAACACGTGGAAAGGAAATGCGGTCAAGATCATTCTCCACAAAGGGAACAGTAATTTCCCCTCCCGCTGTTCAATCAAACCAAAGAACGCGATTAATCGATCATCATTTAGCAGCGCTGCTTTTTCACCAAAGGTAAATCTTCGTCGGCAAAAAGAGAAAGAAAACAACTGTGTTCGTTGTGTTCCGTCGAGCAAATTTCGAAAATATATAAACGTTTCACGGAAGACCGTAGGCAGAGCCTCGATTCTTAAGAAAGACATCAAACCGAGGTTCCGCTGATTGCACAATTCGATTGCACGTTAATGAGAATGAAGTGAATCAAGGAAACATGTGGTTTTGCTTTGTACCATGCAACTAACGTGATCGTGGGAAGTGATCTGACAGTGATATTGAAAACAAATCCACGAGAGGGGGGAGAGACGAATAAATTTCGCCTCGTAATTAAAATCGCTAGAAGAAAATCGGAGCTATTATGTCACGGGCTAATTAATTGCCGTTTATTCCAGCATTGTTCATGCTTCATCTTCTGATCTTATCTATTCTTATTTAATACAAGTTACTCGGCTCTGCAAGCGACAAAGAGATGAAAAATACCGATTTGCACACAATACCTTATCCTCGTTAGAATCGCTCGCAAGCTTGGAAAAAGCGAACCGCCAACAGTTGTAGCGATAGGTAGAGAACAGAGGTAATACGAAGCCGATGTAATATTTTAATAAGAGGAGAACGGGTCTGTGTGTATCTTTGTTTCCCTCCACGTAGATGAATCACGGGACAACTTGGTCGTTAATTGCTTGCACAGCAATTATCGAAGATCCAGCACGATAATGCCAAGCGGTGCGGACGATTAGGTCAATGCACCACTAAATGATCCAGACGGCTCGACCCTGAGGTGAATTCAGATTACGATTACTCGAGCGTCGACGATCGCTGAAATTACTGTTGTCGAGCCCTATATTCCACGGCAAATCCCTTGTTATACCGCGCGCCTCTGCTCTACCAATTAAACTTGATCGATTGAACTTGAAGCAATGGACGGTTCCACATTGTCTCGTTGGTTTCAAGTAAAACCAATAGAGAGAAGAATACCGTATGTACCGAGTAACGAAGTCGTATAAACACTTTGTTCGTCGATGGTGAATCAACAATCAGCGTGACGAATTAAGTGTCGAGACCTTAAGATCTTCGTAAACACGATATTACGCGCAAATATCGTAAAACTGATCGAAGAAGATGAGACGAAATTTATCGGCACCGAAGGAGAGAAGTTACTTCTTACCGGTCCGGTCCCTTTAAATTCTGCCGTCAGACTAATCGCAGATAAGCAACGCGTCTTAATCCGTTGCTCGATAACTGGCCTGTTAGCGTGTCAATTAATTATACACCAAAGTGTACAGGTACGTATATACCCGACCCAACTGGAGAGAGTGGAGAGATTTAGTTGCACACTCGTAAGTCGTCGTCGAGCGAGCCACGGAGCGGCGAACATCGGGCTGGCGTAAAGAACAGAAGCGAATTTATTATGCCCGACGGGGTGAAGCTCTCGAACTTTCAGGAGAAAATAATTTACGGCTCGAGAGGAAGGGAAAACAAGGGAAAGAACGATGGATAATTCGATAAGATAATGCTGTGTCGGCAGGATACATCGGGAGATCTCTTTATGACTCTCAGCTGCGAAAGGGGTAAGGCCTAGGGTAAAGAGCAGCTTCAATTCCGATGGTGCACCATCGGTGATCGTAAATATTTGACGGGGTAATAGAGAGAAAGACGTGGGCACGCACGTATAGATGCGTTTATAGTCTCTCCACAGTGTGTCATCGAGTAATTTATTTTTCCGCGGTGCACATACACAACCGCGGCCGAATAAATCTTGACCGGTTGCATTACATTCCGAACCCACTGTGTACGATAAATTAACGGGAACACGGTGCTGACACGCGATGAGGTATTTCGCGGTAAAAAGTGAAACAGTCAGTTTCGACGAATTACTCTTCGTCCTCGATCACAATGGCTATTTGTAACAGTTGCTTGCGGAACGGTTATTCTACAACAGGACGTTTCGTCACGATCTTACCTTCCTCGAAGAAGACACGTAGAAATGGGAAATAATGGGTGTAACTTTAACGCTAGAATGGGACAAGTCGAAAAATTGTAATTCTCTAGGAGCAACGTAGCAAACTGATTTTGTACGTATTTAAACATTACCTCAAGTTTATTCACAGATGAATAAAGGGAGATGGACTAAAACCGTATAATTTTTCTACGAATTAATCGAGAAAAGAAAATGCATCAATTTGTGAGGAAATTAATCGTGTTAATAGACTGAATTAAGCTCTGTAAAAAATGACAACAGGAATGATAATCTTGTTTTCGTTAACGAAGACACGTGGAAATGAGAAGTAATCAAGATAAGTCTAACACGGAAAATTCTCTGCCTCGTTATAAAACGACAACGAGAAGAACATGAAAAATGAACAATCCACTGCGGGTGTAAAGTTACAATTCTCATCTGTTTACTAATGAACCGATGTTTTCCACCTGTTAATGCTCTAGATTTGTAACACAAACGATCTACCAGCTACACGGAACGTCAAATTATACTTCTAACTCTTCGCTAATAGACTGAACAGCGTATCAAGCACCGTATAATACGACAATAGGAATATATTGAATACAAGTATGACTAAATAATTCGCCGTTAATGAAGAAATAACAGAATCTTCGGCATTTATCGCTGGATAAACGACCACGTGAAATGTTGAAATACGCGTGAACGCGTTGAAAACCTACATATCCAGAAGGAGCGAAACGATAGATCCAAGAGTAAAAAGATCCTGTTCACGATCTAGGAAAGAAACGGTTCCTTAGAGCGGCTATCGGTATCGTGAGAATATACTTCAAATTATCGCCCGTGCGCCATGAAAGGCGCCTACGTCGTCAGATTTAACGGGGACGACAATGAATGGGGAGGCTTACAAAACCTAGCTGAAACTGTACCCTTAAACGGTGGAAACCCGATGTTTCCGAGATTTACGATCGATCGCGCGAAGAACGAAGCACGGGGCTCGCGGGCGAAAGTAATGATCCGCGCGCGTCGACGTGTTCATAAAGCTGCGTAACATAGGTATACACCGTGTACTCTCTATGCCAGAACATAGTGTTAGACCATGATGGCAACGTGAGATTAACAGTACGATAAATTGTCCAAGGGAATAGAAGCAAGGGCGATTTATCGTCGACGGAAGCGAAGATGGGCGAAATGTGTGTGTGAAACGGTAACCAACTTCAAAACTGATTTATCTCGTCGTCTATGACGAGCACGAGTGAAATAAAGAACCGTATGATACGCGGAGAACGGATGGGAAAAGAATTGTGAAGCTTTAAGAGGGGATAATTTGCTACATTTTTTGCATTCTCGAGTACGATGGTGGTACGAGTATTTAAATAGCGCAGAATTAGTTACTCTGTTATTCAATTTTCGTTTCATTGCTATCTTAAATAAACACTGACAAAATATTCTCAAAGTATTGATTGCTACATTAGAAACGATTCAAATTAAATAAAACGGAATTTAGATAGACAAGCAGATAGAAAATAAAAAGCAGAGAAAGACACAGAGCAATTAAAAGCAAAAGACGATAAACCAAGCAAACCATAAACAGCAAAATATACCTGAAAAACGAAGCACTGATACTCTCAGCAGAGTAAAAAGCAGAAGAAGACACGGAGTAGTTGAAAAAGGAAAAAAAAAACGGTAAACCATAAACGGTAAAGTAGGCAGGAAAAAAGATATAAACTGAATTACGGTAATTTAACGTAACACTAAATAAACGGAAGAATGGGAAGAACGGTCGGATAGCGCAGTTGTAACGGGGTAGAAAAAAAAAAAACGAAGAGGCATTCCTCAAAGACGTTCGAGAAACGCGTGCATGAAAAATGAATCTAATCAACGTTGCACGGACAAAGGGAAGTCACGAGGAGTACGCATAATAGAGGCAAGAAGAGTTGAAAGAATGGCAGCGGAAATACGGCAGTTGAAGACAGACAGAGGAAGAGACGACAACGAGGACGGCGACGGTGTACGATTCTCAACAAACTGTACATACCCTAGGAACCGGAGGGCAATTTCTGCCGTGATATTGTTACAAGACCGGCAGAGAACCGGTGTACACGTAATTATTATGCGGCGCATTATGCCGGAACTGGTATTATTTTTCCATAGAGTCCCAATGAAAGTCTTCCCGGGAGTGTGGGATCAGCATGACCTGATGCGCGTACATCATCATATCACGAGTCTAATCTTCCAGTCGGTATCGCGATACGATGTATCACTCGCTCAAGTTCAGACAACCTTAATTAATTAATTACACGATTCGCAGAGAGAATCAGCTGCGGCGCGTTTGCGATGCTCTTTTTCTTTTAGGATGGGCAACAAGTCTACGGTAGTAACGAGTAACAGAACTTCATTAGGGAGAATTTTACGACGGAGGTTGTTCGTTTTTGTTAACAATGTAATCTATCATTTTAATATTTACCATTCAGTTGCACCGTGTATTCGTTTACTCGCGTTTATTAAATTTCAGCAGTTGAAATTGTCATATATTAAATTTTCTTCGATTAGAAACTTTTTAATTGAGGAATAACAACCTTTTAACCTTTTCTCTGGACCTTTTTCCAACAGACTACAATTTTTTTGATAAATAAATTATCCCGAAATGAAGACACTGTAAAAGTAGCATTCGAAGAATTTTTTCGCCTGAAGGATAATAATTTGTACAAATGTGAAATAGTGAAACTAAATAGTTGATCGTTTGGAAAAGTGTCTAGATTCGAAAATGTATCTAAACGACGTTTCTCGAGTGTTTCTACGTCGTTGAAAATACTCGCGATAATTCTAGTGTTTGATGAGAGAGAGAAAAAACTGAAACTTCGTTCTATGTCAATTCGATCATTCACTTGGTACCGTTAACATCGACAGCAAATACAGACGTATTATTACGTGTACACAGACCGAGATAGGAGTAGCGTGTGTGTATTAAATTCGTTGCCGTTTGCTCGCCAATTAACGATTGCCATTCTACCAGTATGCGTGGGTCCCTGGCGTAATTTCAATTACGCAGGGCGTTGCTTGTTTGATGGCTTTTTACAGGATACAGAAGCTATCCAGGGAAAGATTAAACAATTGCTGCCAATCCCGGTGTAAAATGAGACTATCTTTTGCCGAATAAATGGAAATATGTGCACGAACAAATAAATGGAACAAAATTTCATAATTTATATTTACCGCTGTATTACACATTGTTCGATGTTTTTAATTACGCATGTACCAAGTTACTAAAATTATTTCGTTATCTATAATTGTCTATTATTTCGAAATGTTTCGAATAACAATAATTAGCACAGAATAAATACCTTCCGTTTCAAAAATCTTATTTTCGTATAACATGATAGAAACAAGAATTTCAATTTCAAACGAGTTTTCCCTTTATTCATAAGCTTCTCCGCAAATTTATGAATTATCCACACTATCGATCTTTCATAAATCAGATCGATAAATATTTTCACGGAGCACACGATGCAAGCAAAACGTTATTGCGTTTAAATTCGTATCATTTTCCTCGTACCAGTTTTCCCGAAGCATCTCCGGAAATTTATGAATTATCCACACTATCAGTCTTTCATAAATCAGATGGATAAATATTTGCACGCAGCACATCACGCAAACAAAACTCTGTTCACGCGTATCTAATACAATACGGAGGGAAAGCTTAATAAAGACAATTCTCTACGTTTCCCGTATGTAATAGTATAGTTTGTAATGGCACGTATAATTAGTCTACCGGAGGGTAAAGTGACCGTACTGTCACAACTAATGAACGAATAAAGGTAACATGGTAGATCAAAGGAAGCCAAATTAGATAGCTCCTTTCGGGACGTGTGTTGCATCGAGGGGTAAAGGATTTTCCAGTAAACAAGCTATCATATGCATAATGCTTTCCGTTGAAACATTCAATTCTACCTAACTACCGATGCAGTACAATATTCGATTTAACAGGTGCACTTGTAGACTCGCTTTGATTCCCCCCTATCGGCTGTTGGAAATTGTTTAACTCCAACATTTTCATTGCTCGTGTAATTACCACAAAATTCTGTTGCATTATACATAAACAGAAACCGTATAATTTTTTTCACGAATTAATAGAGAAGGTGTGATATTATCGAGAAAAGGATGTGCATCAATTTGTCGTGAAATTAATGTTGAGTGTACTAAGATTATACAAGCGACGAGGGAGTGACTTTACGTGCAAAAATAAGTGGAAAAAGAAAGAATAATATTTTAATCAGCGCTGAAGATCTGTGTTGCACCGCAAATTTTCTTTCGGCTCTTTGAATAGTTCTTCTGTAAGGACGACGGCGATTTGGACGCCGTTGTTTGTAGTAATTAGTAGTAATTAGTAGAATCACTTACCGGCACAAGCACCCAACGCGAGAATTATATCGGTGTGCCTACTCTCGATTACCGTATGTTTCCATATCGACAGAACGACCAAGACTGAAAGTCTGACACAGAAACGATAACAAGCCCCGACATTGGCGATGTTTATGAATCCAAACGTAACGAAAACTAGCCTACGGTACAATCAAGCATACGCATACTTGGTAAATATTCAACGCTGGTTTACTCGGAAAGGAGGCCCGATACGAAAAAATGTTATTCTTTTTTTTCCACTTAGTTTTGCACGTAGAGTCACCCTCTTATCGCTTGCACCTACAGTTCGGAAAACACTCCGTATATTACATTTGCCTAGAAATTTTCAAATTATTTTCAACATAAATCAAACTATTGAAGTAAATAATTCCTACCTTTCAAGATTTCTGTCAATTCATACGCTTTTATCTATCAATTTCCTGCAGCTAATGTGTACTTATCAGCATAAACCGAAGGAAAGGCTTATCTTCAGCGAACTACCTCTTACGAAGTGAATAAATCACGAGGGAAACTGAAGATTTATCAACCTCTTCGGTACATATCGCAAATTAGTAGTTGATCTGGTCTAAAGTTTCTCTTAAACGCTTGTTAAAGAACGGGGAAACTGTAAACTCGAACGCTCGTGCAATAAATCATCTCGTTGTTGGATCGTAAACATAATAGTCGCGTTGAATAGACTGTGTACCTATTCAGGGAGGAGAGAGAGTGTTTTATATGCATCGTCGACAACGTTCGATTTTGCAGTGCCAACAATTAAGGCGCGGTGTCCTGCGATAATTTATCAGCGATAAATTTTTCCCACAACACGAGCTAACGGGATTCTGTTATGATTTCGTCGTAAGTACAGCCTGTCGCATACCACACGCCTTTCCGTTCGCTAATTTCCTTTCAAGCTAGCTCTCCTCGTTTGCGATAAATCAAATCGCGAGGTACAACGGGCGACGAAAATCACAATACAGTCGTACAAATTATGCCAAGTTTTGTACAACGAAGAAAAATCAATTTCTATATACGATATTTGGAATTTTCGCTGCGATTTAACCTGCACGAATGAAATTGGTAGTGCTTTCCGTGGAGTGAAGGGTCGTTGAAAATCATGGCGACCTACTTCCCGCTTGTTGTAACTTTAAGTAGAATAACGTTGGAAAGCATTAATGGCAAAGTCCAAGGCACTCGATCCGTGAAAAGCTACAACGCGGTGAACTACTTTTCAATTTCTCAGATTCAACCCAATTTTTTCCCAACTTTTTAACTGAATCGTACTTTGCACAGTATCGCTAATTTCTAAGAGTAACATTTTCCAGTATTTCTCTTTTGCCATTTTTGTGCAATAAAATCTTTCCTCGTTAAGGAAAGCAAAGGGTTAAGGAGAGAGTAAAATAGGCGGGAAAGGGGTGAATAGAGATTTAAAGTACAAGAAAGTACCAAAGAGAGAATGTAATAATTAAAAAATATACACATAATCATTCATTCTCCCCTCCATAATAATTCTACACTTTTTAATTAAAGAGAAATTTTTCTTCTGTTGGGATGAAAAATCAAAGTCAGATTCGAATTGCCTAGTACAAACGACTCCACCCTATTTTGGTCGACCCTTCGGTGTAGTTACAGCTGTGTGTCATTCGCGGTCTATACAGGTGTGTGCACACGTATGTGCTCACCTGTCGCATAATGTTCCAAGCATGTGTATACACAAGCGTTTGCACGTGGCTAAATTAACATTCGACGGGCCATGTACCGCACAATAATTGACACCCGAGCACGGGACGATCTGGGACACGATCTTTCTCGCGTAGAGAAAATCTGAAAACCTGTTTACACCTGAACTGGTATCGACAGGTACAGACGTGTACTGATTACCGGTTGTGTACCTGTTGTATATAGGATACTTAGAAATGGATCGAATGGGATGTGAACGTCCTAAAAAAGAAAAATGATCAAACGCATACGTCAGTGGGGAATTATTGAAACGATACTTCGATGGGAATGAGATAACAGAATCAAGTTTGCAGTTAGAGATGAAGAAATATCGATTATTGTCGATAGTTTCCGCTATTAAAAACGAATCAACGTTCTTTATTACGACTATTAATATTTGCAGTAAAATTTATATTTTTATTATACGCACGAGGGAGAATTTCAATATTGACACAGCATGCAAATTTAATTTTCAGCTATTTCGTAAATTAAGTTCACGCTGAAAATTACCGCCAGTGAAAAAACCACCTTGGAAGTTGCAAACTTCGTCATTTTCCGGAAGCCGAGAATTATTATACCTCTCAAAAATCGACAAAACTGATATTGTCAAAAATGAATCACGTTTGATTGTTTCACTAGCAAATTTGAGAAAATACTGCACAGTAGGAGAATGACAGATACGAAACGATGTTTATTTCTTCTTTCGACGTAAGTGAAATAATGTTTACTTTATCTTCCGACGTGTACTAATTACCAACGTACAAGCAACTGAATTTATATTACAATACGTAACAAGTACCAATTATTATTTCGCAGTTGTTGAAGAGCAACTGAAATGTAAACTCTGATAAATCTGTTCAAACACGATTCGCGAAATCCTTGCGAATTTAAAGAATCGTTTGTGTGCGTTGCACGACAAAAAAGGTCCTACTGTATTCATTGCGCGTAAATTCCGCCTTGTACCACGAAGATTGACATGCAAATGTGTCAAGATGCTCGGTATACCAGAGCTCACACTCCAATTTCACTTTAACATGACTCACGATTACGTTACTTTGTACGGGCTCGCGATGACTCACGTGTGATCATCTCTGACCAAATTTACGTTTCGTTCGACTTTACTTTCGGGGGAATAAAACAAAATTATCATCGTCCTTTCTGCATATTACTTTTCACCGTAATTGCCGAATAAATTCAATTGATAGAGAACAGTTATACGTTTGAAAAAGAGAGAGAAAAAAATGCGAAAAACTCATCATCGCGGGGACACAATTTTACGACCAATCATTGTGCAGCTACGTTTAAGAATTCTGCAAGAGAGCTAAAACGAGTCGTAAAAGATTGAAGAATAAGCTGGAATTGTACACTTCGAGTGATATATGTTGCAAAGCGCACGTAACAATGCGGTATCAATAAAACACAAAGTTGTCAGTTCATTTATTATCTCTCAACTGGTTTCGTTAGCGACAGTTGACAATGTAAAGTGATGTAACCGCTTTATCGAATCTAATTTAAATGAATAGAATAACGACGAGCGGGTACATAACAAATGAATGTACACTATTTTTCTTTATATTAATGGTAAATGTTCCAGAATAAAATTACACTCGCTACATTCTCTGTCAAAATTATACAACACAAAGTAAAATTGAACAAGACTGATAATGAGTGTACATATGTATTATCACATCGCTACAAGCGATGCAATATTCGATTACAACTTGAACGTATTCCATCCAATTGCCTGCCACAATTATTCCTACATCGAGAGTTTCGTTTCTTATTAACCTTTGTTCCACCGATCAATCCTCTGACATTTAATTTCGACGCAAAGGTTACTCGTGTCCGGCGACACGAACCAATACTGTTCATACACTCTCATTCATAAGTATCAGGATACTTATCGAATGTAAAGCAAACCTAAACAGTCACTACAAAATTATCGAGACCCTGAAAAAGAATGATTCAGTTTGGAGTCTCGTAATGTACTTCTAAAAACTTGTCGTCATAAAAATAAGTTCCTAATAGTGTCTAATACATTGTACATTTGTCTCGGCAACTACTTTCGTATAATATAAAAAAAAATGATTACACGAGAACCATTGCAAATTTGAAAAATCTATTCAAGCCATCCTACTGTGTCTAAAAAAACAATAAAACTTTGTCCACTTCTATTTTTCTCGAAAACCTACCGCTTACGAGAAAAACGCTGAAAACTAATATCACGAACACCCTACAGGTGCATTTTTACCAATACGCGATACTAACTTTGGCGAGGAAACGCAATTGAAATCATGTAACACAGTACAAACACAACAGGTGTCCTAATACCTAACTGCAGCGTACAATCGATCTCGGTGACATCATGAAATTTGTAATTACTTTAGCCAAAATAAGCCAAACATGTGCGAAGTATCAACGAACAGTGTCCACGAAATTTCATACCGTCCAGTCTCTGGCGCTCGCGCACCTGGCAGCCCTGCGTGCAGCTATTAACCATCTACATACACGTCCGGATCGAATGGTCAACCATAGTGTGTGGATAAGTTTCGAGTAATTTCGGCTCGTGTCGAACACGAAACGTTCAATTAATTTCTTGTCGTCGTGTCTCGCGTATCCGTACGCGCGTTCCCGGCTCGTTAATTAACTTTAACGTCCTCCCCCTTCAACGCCTTCTCGTCTATCAGGATGCAAAGTATCTATTAGCCGGCCTATCCTCTGCCTTCATTAGGTAATAAACTCGGGATAATTATCGCCATTACGGTGTGTACGTGTGCACCTTCCTTTCTGCGTTGCCGGCGAAATGACGAAGGCTCCGAGGCTTCCAAGGCGATCTTCGGAAGAAAAAAAAAACACGCCCGCCCCGATCTAACACGCTCGAGACGTGTCACGATTGCGACGCGCCCGTGTGTTGAAAACGTTTTACCTAATTTCTGGGCCCGGCGAATGCACGGAACGTGACCAATTATCGAACTTTGCGCGTCTTCTCCGACCACAGACGACCCTTTAGATCAGCCCCGTACTCTCCTCCTCCTACACTCACCACTCTGCCGATACGCTTCGTCTCCCTTGATGATTTTTTGTGTACACACGCCTCGAATCCCGGTAATTGCCGCGGTGCGAACCACTCCACGGACAACAAATTACGGATCGTTAAGTGATTATAACGACGTGGCGACTGATGAAACAACGTTATCCCCAGCTTTTAATAGACTAAACATCCAAGTTTCGAACAGGCAAAGATTTCTCCTTGTTTTTTCTCTCTTTCCTGCTGTTTGGTGACTATTTACCTACGTTGAAGTACTGATAAGCAAATTAATTTTGACTGGATGTTTCCAGCTACATTTCGTTTCTTCAAGTACCGTAAAGTACCGTAACTATGAAAATGAAAAGGCAGACTTGCAGTATTAGCAATAGATCATCGCGAATAGATTTCGCGCAGAGATTGCGTAGACAATCGCAAACGATTTTCCAGCAAGCTCTAGCTCGATTACATCTCGAGCGCGGAACGCGCGTTAAGTGTCCCCTTAATTTTTCAACGAGGCAAATGCTCACTACGTGACCGATTATCGCATCGTCTTGCCTAGAAGATTACCTCCGAAGCGTTCCACATTTTTTCTCCAACCGCTCTGCCTCTCATCCTTTCATCACGATTTCTCTCCTATCCGTCTGCAATATCTGACTGGTTCCCTCGAGAAACGGCCAGATGAGCGTTATGATAAACGGAAAAGAGCAGGCGCGAGATATACGAGGCGCGGACTGTCGTTAGACGACTGATAAAAAAAACGAGGGAATCTCTTTAGCCAAGTCGTGCACGCGGACTTCAAGACGACGAATGCAGAGGTTAACGAGATCCTGATACTTTCAATGGTCTCTTCACTTCGTCAACTATCTCACTTTCGTTGAATCAACCGAACACTTTGTACAATTCTAACAGACGCTTCGCGGTAGAAAACTGCGGAAAATTGCAGAAAATCCCGCGAAAAACACGTCGTTCTGTTGCACTATTTTCGTACAAATGTGATTCACAGCACGACTAACTCTTTCGCGTACACGTTACACCGTGAATCATAATATTTACGCGCGAGTAGAACCAGTTTAGCAAAACCGTATATTCTCCACAAGTGTCAGACCGCGAGGAAACTAAACCTGACACTCGTAGAATCAGGGACTACGTTTCCGAGCCACGCGCCCGCCTTTGTAGTTTTCCGAACGTAGACAAGGACAGCGAATAAAAGATAAGCATGAAAAGTGAGTCCGGGCAACCAAGCGATTTAAATATCAACTGTTTTAATTTTACGTTTTTTTATCCCGAAATTTTTCTTAACATATTGATGAGACTTTTCTGATGGAAATGACATCAAACACGATATAATTTGAACAACATTTACTTATTAACACTTTCACTGTCACACCAGATTTACAGATTGCTGTCAGGCGGCCACAAGAAAATACATTTTAAGCATAGGATTATAGTATTATGCTTTATAATATTTGTTTTCAATTGAAAAAAATGTCTAGCTAGCTATGACGTTCAAAATTCTTAGTTGACAACACTTATTTTATTTTAATTATTCTAAACATTTGAGGCACTCCAGTCACTGATGACCACCATGGCCATATCGAGGAAACAATCTAACGTTAATACTTATTGAGTGATTAATTTAATCTCATAATATATCGCTTTGGATGAATTACAAAAACAAATTGCTAAAAAATTACATTAAATACCTGTACACATTATCCGTCGAATGTAGAGGGAGAGCCACCGTTTGGTTGCCAATTGTTTATCACATAGAGTCGGCCTACATCCA
>NW_017100624.1:912934-914216 GCF_001263275.1 Habropoda laboriosa
TTTAATCAGCGAACAGTGAGTTACAAAAATGGGTTTTTTTTCTGGTGATTTGGTTTAGTAGTTAGTTGTGTTGTGTATTGCCAACTCAGATATGAGCTGGCTGCCCCAAATTAAACCGTCTCAGTAGTGTTTCGCAATTAAAAATCGGTTTTCGGAATATATACGAGAATTTTTGAATTTTAGTAAATACTAGAGTCGTTGTATTGAGTATTATAATAGCTTCATCCCTAGTTCGCTTTATATTGAATATTTTTACGCGTTTAATCGATACCCTCCTTCAAATTTACTTGCGTTAGAGATTCGGGAAAGATATCAATTCGCGGTTTATTCTTTTGCTTTATATACATCGTGTTTATTTCATATCTCTTTTCTTTTTTTTACGTTTATTCTATTTAAAGTTAACTTCATTCTAAAAATCGAGAATAATATAATATCGCGGTTTCCCCTCTTAAATAAATCGCGTTTCGAAATACTTTTCGCGTCGTCCATTCCACAGTGACTCACATTTTGTGAGTCTGTGAGTCTTGGGAAATCAACGACGAGGAACTGGAATGATTTGCGGAAGGATGACGATCTGAGAGGATGGAAGGAAGGAAGGAAGGAAGGAGGCAATGCAGCCAGGCAGCCAAATCTACGTTGCAGAGCCCAGCTGCTTAATCTGCGAATTGTGAGTGAATTTTTTGAGGGTTTGGTGGTTGGTTATATATGTGTGTGCATGTGCATGTCGAAGCTGAACTACCAAGAGGTCCGCAGAAGAACTGGATGGACTCTACTGCACTAATGGTGCAAACGCCCTCCCATTATTAGAGTATCAAAGTAGTATACCGCGTTAATTCAATTTAGAGTCAATTTTCCCATTTACTTTCGATCGATACGAGAATTTATCACGTCGCGTCGCGTTTGATAAATAGCTTCGTCCCTTTTTCCATTTTTGCGTTGCTTTTCTCTTTCCTTTTTTGAATTTTTGCTAAATGTCCCAACTAAAATCAACTACAGGAAAATATGGAGGATAATAAAAATTCGCGGTTTCGGGTACTAAACAAAATCCCTGAAAATGAAAATAAATCGCGATTCGTACTCCACTTTTCGCGCGTCACCCTTTCACAGCTTTCCAAGTCTGGTGGGTCTTGGGCATTGGCTTTGAGTCTTTCAATCTATCATTGTGGGCCACTAGTGGGATGAAAATTCAAGGCTGAGGGGAATTCAATGGTCCACTGAGGAAATTGCAAAAGTTTCATGGGTCTGAGAGAAGCTTCCAAGTGAATTGTGGGTCAAAATCGAA
>NW_017100624.1:914636-916732 GCF_001263275.1 Habropoda laboriosa
CATAAGATAAAATAAGTTGGAAGATATTTTACACGTCGTGGGATGCGTGCGTTTTAATTTTAATTAGTCCATAAAATAAAATAAATAATTCTAAGATAGAAAATTTGTATCGAATGCAATGTGAGCGCTCTCTTACAAAGATACTCGATCTCATTCGTAGCGTAATTAATAATTATTATCGTCGAACAGTAATGTTCTCGCGAATATCGATTCTCGATCGCTCAATTTCTTTCAAGCTTTTAATCGACGTACTTGTTCGCGAGTAGCGCGCGATACCGCGAGCAAATGCGTCGATTAGGCTCGCTGGTTCTTTCGAGTGATCGCGAATTCGTCGTTTCTATAATTTTTTAAAATTACATTATCTTTAGAGTCTTTCAATATTGCATTAAGATTGAGAAAATAGTTTCGATTTCAAGTAAAATATAAGACACTCGCGAATTATCTCAAGGACACGAATTTTTCTGATAAAATGTCCTATTTCCTTTGCTACAAATGAGAAACGCGTATCTCTGAAACTAGAAAGCTGCCAGTAGGGCCCTTGTTTTTGTCGGGTCCCTTGCGTAGTCACCTCCTCGTGGTGGGACCTGGTAATTGGTATCCTTTTCCAAAGAAAATTCTCACTTTTGCAAAAGGATACCAAGCTAAGAACTACGCGTACCCGTGAACACTCTGATTCTCACACACAGTTGAAAGTTTGAGCTAGGCTTAGGACCATCTATACTGTCACTTGTAGAATCCAAACTTACTGACTCTTGTAGAGAATTTACCGTATTGTTTGGCGGGGCTGGTGAATCTTCTTCGGCCGGTACCGCGCGGTTCGTGAATTTGCATAAGGTGCCCTCGTAAATCATCGACGGATGTTTTGGCCCGAGCGCAACGTGTACTTCCTCGTAAACGATACGTAATACGTGGCTAACGGAAACGCTAACAAGTTACTCGACGTGACTGGATGCTGTCCTTCGTACTGGTACAAGTTGCTCAGCCGGGACCCTAAATCACGAAACCGCATAGTAAATGAGACGAAAATTCTCTCTGCTTAAGATATTGCGATGAGTATGTTTAGCTTGCATTCACGATCCGTTTCTTCGGGGAATTGTTATTCATTAATTGATACTTTTATATTAACCTTGACTAATCAATTAAAATATTTATTTTAAGAAAAACTTTCTTTTATATATTTTAAAAAGAGTAGACAGCTCTTTCGAAGGAGACATTCACTTCTCAAAACCGACTCGAAAGGAACAGAACACAATTAATAGAATTAAGATCGGCGACTCTAGAATCATACACTCTTATCTCATTACCAAATCCTACAATACGCGATCATTGCAGTATACCCATTACTATAAAACAGATTCTACCACATTGCCCTAAATTCTCAAGCCATCGGGTTATATCACTCCTTGAAAGATTATCTTAACGATCACCAAAATTGCAAGTTATAACCAAATTTCGTAATAATCAATTTAAATTTAAATATCTGGTAATAACCGAACCAAATTATGCGACATCAAACTCACATATCAAGAACTATATATTTATTCCGTAATTCATAAAGATCGGTGAATTCGCCATGTTGACGAAATAATCAGGACGAATTTACGTCGAAATTGCCAAGTACCGAATTAACGCAGACAACGGTTAATTAATTAAAATCCCAGAGTCATATTTAAAGGCAAATTAACTTAATGTACAACTCGAGTGGCAAAGTTTCGTCGGATAGTAATTCGCTTTGCTCGTTTTATTCCACTTTTCAGAATAACTCTCCTACTTCGCGTACTAAATCTAATTCTACATTCCTCTCGTGCTTGCTTTTCGCATTAAAATAAAAAAATCTCTGTTTACGGAACACCTCTTTCTACATTTTACTCGCGTACACCGCGAAATTACGCGCAATCTCTTTGCGTGGCTGTTGCACGAAAAATTTCGAAGAAATCAAGTAGGGAGGACCGCCGCTTCTGACAAATGGAATATTCCTCTTAATTTTTACCAAACTTTCGCCTAAGTCCATTGTAGAACTTTAGGAAACGCCGGAATGTTGTTCTTATCAGAAGGAATTTGTGCGGTAACGTCAATACAGCGGAGAAAATTGTGAA
>NW_017100624.1:916763-935548 GCF_001263275.1 Habropoda laboriosa
AAACGAAAACTTGAAATTCCTGCGGCACGTTCATACTACTCTCTCTGTCTGTCGAAGAGTAAAGTCTGCGCGTTACAGCTAGAAATGTTCCAAAGACCAATACATTACGATCGTTATAATTAATTTCTCGACTTCGTGCTAGAATCAAAATGAACCCCGTCTACGGTAATAAATTTCCTACGATTCTACAAAGAGATTTTCAACAAAAAATTCTACAATTCTTTTTCACAAACTTTTCTCCGGGTCAAAAAGAAATGCAATTTTGTAATTAGCAATGTGACACGGTAATCCGAGAAGTTTTCGCGAAAACAGAATTATTTTTAACCCATTTGCATCATTAGAGCGAATATACGCTCCTTAGAACGTGTTATATTTAACACAATAAATGGGAAAATTCTACAAATTTTGTGGTTCAAAAATAAAATACATAATTTTAGGATACGTGGAAAAAGATAAATCTGGGAAACGGGTAGCCAGAACGAAAATTGGCCAACACTAATTAACACGTCTTGCCACTTTGACGTCCTTAACATAACTGACTTTCCTTTCAATCAATCAATGTTCAAAACATTCGCGGCCAACTCAGATAATTCATTCATCGGCACACTTGTCAATCGATACCTCGTATATCGTATATTTTTCCTACATATGCAAATGGGTTAACGCTAGAAGAACCGGCAATTCGCAACTTCCCAAACACAGATGAATTTTCCATACCGATAATTACTATCGTTGGCAACTTTCTGGCTTTGTTTTTGATTTTTTAATCACGTTTTAAGTTACATACAAATTCACCTGTGGAACGTTACCAACGGGTCATTTTTGACCCAGCTGGTTCTTCTAGCGTTAAATGTTCGGAGGATCGTTACGAAACACTTTCCTCCGATAGCATTGTCCACCCACGTTGTTCCTTTGTTGTAAGCAGAAGCAGCTCGTTGAAGTTTACGATAACAAACGCCCGTTCCTTTTCACATTTCCACTGGCCCCTGACTCCTGCCGTATATTACAGATCTTTATGAGCAGCTGTTCGTCGCATGCGAGAATCGTGAAATTAAGAAAACTGAAGGACGTGTCCGGTAAACACGTTAAACAATTCCAACGTGCCAAAGGATAAGTTCACCGCGACGTTTATCTCGGTCAAGCGACACAGCGCGAAAACGAAAAATTCGTGTAGATCCATTGGGAACAAGTAAGATCGTTAAAGATCACGACTTCGTTGTAAATTCGAAATGTTCCAAAGGAACACTGAATTATTTCAATTCAGCCAATCAAATTCAAACTATTCATATTCCAAGTTAACATTGCCGTTTACACAAAGAAGAAACGTCAGCCACTAAATGGTATTTTTATAGACAGTAGGGATTACTGATCTCAATGTAAACATTACTCTATTTAAACAATTTTTCTAGGAATCCTTACGGATTTAGGAGCGCGAAGAAACCGAAAATGAGATAATAGGAAATGGAAATTGCAGGTTTCGCGCGGTCAGGCAGCTGTTTCAAAACACCGTGCAGCGCTAGGACAAACGTTTTGGAAATTAAGGAAACGTCTCGTCGTAACAATCGTAAATCCCCCAAGTCTGCCAAGGGGTTCTCGCAAAGTCGAGAAACGTCGTCGTAGGCGTGACGCTTCAACGCTGGCTCGATTCCATCCCCATTCCGTCGTTAAATCCGCGAGGCGAATAATTAATCTGCGACCTTGAGCCGGAGACGGTTTACGCGAACCGAGAGATAACTCGGATTTCCGCGAGGGGCTATTTTTACATTGGACACTTTCCAATCCGCCTATAGCACGCGGCAACGCTCGTAATTTTCGTTTTCTGCCTCTAAAAAGCTGTGTCGACGCTCGCGACAGAAAGGGAAAGTGAAAGAAATCTCTTGCGCTTCAACGACGCCGATGATAATACGCGCGGAGAGGCCGCAAAGAGGTGAGGATCCGTGAAATATATCGACAGATATTAAACGAAACGGCAATTTTACGAACCAAACGAAATTAACGTGAAATTACTCAATGATAATTAGCATCTAAATGCCCCCTCGTTGGGAAGTTTGAAACGAGCCGCGTGAAATCGAAAGTAAACAAAGAGGAGGGACACGGGTTGTTCGGACGTTTAAACAGATTTTTAAAACGTTCATTTCGAAAGAAAAAAAAAAAGAAATTTTGCCAAGGTATCACAAGAGCCGCAATGATTGAAACCGTGGGAACTTTCAACGTGACATAATGTAAGGGACATTCTGCAAATGTCGAAACGATTAAAATATCAGAGTCGTAGCGAAATTGTCGACTCGTTATTCAAACTGGAGATACGTACGCGCAAAAACGAAGGTTCAGAGTATCAATGCTGAGTAACATTGCAAAAAGAGAGGAAGTGATACATCATGGTTGTTGCAAACAGTGTAGCGTGAGTTATGTATTATCTTCCATCTGTTTAATGTAAATTAACAGAAAAATCCGTTGCACTTTCGATTCGAAACGCTTTCGTGTCGCGATATATCAGCTGCGTGTACACGTGACACCACGTCGGGTATTAAATGAAGACCGTTTGCAGCACGGAAATTGCAAATGTTGAATATCAGTAACAGTATTTACAAGAAACGTTCGAACATTTAACGTTTAAAGCCGAGTTCGAGCATCAGAATCTTTTGTAAGCGTAATCAGAGGCTGGTACCAGCAGAGTTCATTGTACGCCGACGCGACGTGACTTCCGTTTATACCTTTGTAGATACATCAGAAGTCACGTTGATGAAATAGCGGAGGAAGGACTTCAAGATAACGTCAGAAATTTCCAAAGTCGGACAATTGTGATATCGTCCCGTCCAAAATCTCTTTTCCCCTTTCGGCGTCGATACAACGACCAAGTTGCTGCGCCCCAAAATCAACGAAAGATCGCACGCGATTTTCGAATGTCGTCGTGCTTCCCGTGCGGCGTTTCACGGGATGAAATATCTTTTTTAATTGATACTTGGAGTGAAATTGCAGAATCGCTATAAATTAGGGAATACTTCTATTCTATTACGAAATTTAGCATAAAATAATGTAACTGATAATAGAAATAATTGTAAAATTAAAGGTCCAAGTTTGGTCCAAGTGTACCTATTATTTTTGTATGAATTTTTAAAAAATTTGAGAAAAAATTTATTCTCTGAAAAAGAACTTAAAAAAATTGAAGAAACAGAAAGTAACACTTGGAGTAAGAGTTAAAATGTTATTACTTAAAGAAAATCGCGAATCAGAGAACCTAACTAATTTCAGAATCCTGCTGAGATGAATAATTACAAAAATATGTCCAAATGTAGCAAAATCTTTTTTAAATTCCAAAGTCACTTTATTACCATGATGTTTCCTGCAATACAAAAGAATGTTTGTAATTGACAAGACACACTTGGTCACTTATGACGCGAAGAGTAGCTACGAAACCCAAAGAAATATTCTTTAAGCTATCTTTTTTTTGAAATAGAAAACCGATAAACTTCCTGCGATACGTGTTTTATCGGATCGAAAGACATCCCAACCGGTAATGTAAACGCAATCGAAGTACGCCCACGAGAACCGGAAGACAACGCGGCTATCTTTGGATTTGGATATCGAACAGTTAGGAATTACGTCTTCAGACATTTGGTACGACCGTGTCAGTCTCAATTGTAACTCGTACAAATACAAACAACATCTTCAAACACGCGCCAAGAAGCAACGCATTAATTTCAATGTTTACCGATAATACAAGGCCCAAGAATTTATACGCCTCGCGTATATTAGATATGTCGTCGTCTATCTTTGTATTTACGGATGAAATACTACGTTTACCAGTGTTAAAACACTGTCAAAATAACTTCTCTTACCTCTTCGTTACTATTCTAAGAATCTCAAGGTGATATGCAAATATTGTTCGAGTACGAGATAATGTAGGAAAGGAAAACGCAGTTATCAAGATTATTTTCATTCTTAAAGCGTGCACTTTCATTCACAATTTAATAGTTCCCATCTTAATTCAAATTTTGCTCATTTCTATAAACCCAACCTAACACAAACTCAACAATGTATTGTCGTTATTAATTCGCAATAAAGGTTTTCATTCATGTCTAAGCCATAATTCATAATTAGCAATTAAACGAGTAAGAGCTTTACTTAAAGTTTGCCGAAGAAAACGTATCGAATTAGTTTCAAACTAATCGTAAGTTGGCTTTTCGCACCCATTTACCGCATTCTCTTTCCAAGTGCTTTTGCATTATAACAACATATTTATAGACACTCTGTCATTAAGTGATAAACACGTTAAATGAGTCGAATGAACAGATACGTTCGTGTCAACTTCGAACTGTGCTCCCGAGTTTGTAAAACTCTTATCAATACGCAGTTCAATTCAAACGCATTCGGTCAATTAAACCGGTATTAAACGGTTTCGCGAAATCGATCGAGAAAGTCGTTTCAATCGGTCGATCTATCCGTACACCTGCGCTAAACTTTGCTGTTGCAATTTCCTACCTGTGTTATCAAAATTGTACGCCCCGAATAACACACAATGCAATCGATATGCCAAAAAGAAAATAAAGGGAACGACAGGTATAACGAAGAAATTCTAGATAATCGATCAGCACGCCAATAAATCCAGACAATTCATTTGCGTCGAACGTGATAACACTTTAACGATAATGTGATTTTAATGTTTGCTGTTACTGAGATAAAGTTTATTCGACTTTCACCAAGGGGGACAGTTATTAATTCATCTCGCGTCTCTTCAAAACACTCTTTTAATTTTACAATGTATCAAGGGTATGCAAAAGTTTAGTCTCCTTCTTGTTTTGCCTTACAAATACACAAAAAGGCGGGAAATTTTTGGAATTTAAAATAATTATACCAGAACGCTGCAAAAATAGAGTAAAACTTTTGCATACCCTGATTTTACAAGGTTTACTCAACTGCTACTTTCGTATACAATTGCTTCTTTTAGAACAAATTAAACTTATTTCTTCCTCTTTCGTTTCAAATTACAAATTCTAGATTTAAAACAAGCCAAGAGTAAAACGAATCACGAGCATTTAAAACTTTTTTTTCTCCCGTCGAAGAAATCAAAGAATCTTCTCTATTGAAATTATGCAACGCTAAATAAATTCTAACGAGGTGTACAGAGACATATGTATACATAACTTTTTATCATTCAGCATTTTTCCATACGAGTGAAAAATTGCCAATGCCGATGAAACAGCTGGTGACACAAGAATACGATAAATATCCTTAAAAAATTAATCAAGCGCTTGCGCGCGATGGGGAAAAATGTAAACAAGCACGTACAACATGTGGTTGTACAACGCGTGATAATAAGTTCAATAGCAGTATATTTTATAACAATAATTTCATAATAATTATAAACACACGTAAAAAAGGAATAATGACAAGCTGATCACCGGCCTCTTATTATATCTCGCAATAAATTCTCACGCACTCTCTGATATCAGTAACAACGCGGTTATACTGTTTTTACTCCCTGTTACACCTGTATAATCCGCTCGTTTTCCAAATCTCGAGACGATTCAACAAACACACTACATTCACGCCATCACTCACAACATATTATTAAACCAATTCCGCACAACAATGCACGCCTACGCTTCTGAGACGATGAATACAGAGAATGCGATAATTCACGCTGTAACTTGGTTATCCTATTAAATAATGTAATACGCTATCTGTGTCAGCGCGGGCCGATTTTTTGTTATTCGAGCGATACCGGCATGACGCGTATAGATATATCTGTGCTCTACTAAAGCCTACTTTTGCAAATGTCAGTGAAACTCTCATTTACGAAACCGGTAACTCGGTCAGGTAAATATGAAGTAATAATTTTGTCGCCCGGCCGATCAGGATTATCCAGTTTTTCGCCTATATTTTTCAATCGGCGCGCATTATCGCGAGATTATATGTTTTAGCCGGGGTATTATGCAAATGTCATTAACGTATGGGTCTCCCTGGCTTTCGCAATAACTCCATCTCATCCGTGTGTACATACATCGGCGAGAATACGCTTGTTCGCGACACGTTCGATAAACAAGCAGAAATTTCGAAAATTAGAAAATCAACGAGAAAGATTGAAACTTTCACCGGGTCGTAAATTACCTAGCAGCCGTAAGAATTTTGACGATGTAAATGAGCGAGAAAAAAAAAAGATACACTCGATGGTTCGTTGCATTTACTAATTGCTAGAATTACAGCGCATAAATTATACTTAATAAATAATATTTCATTCAACAGTTAAATCTGATAGATTATTAAAAGGAGTTTTACGTAAGATACCTTGTATTAGTTGATAAATGAATGTACCTCCGAGAGTACGTTGAACTAAAAAAATTTGTAAAAACACGAGAATTAAAAAATGAAGAGAATTTTGATCTGAAAAATTAACATGAAAAATAAACCGCAAAAACATCTTAATAATATCGGAATTAAGTATTCGTTACTCCGCTGAAAAAATTAATCCTAATAAGAAAAGTGATCGCTATATGAGCCGTTCGATTAACTCCATAAAATGAGAAGTCGAGAAATTATTATAAATATAAAAAGTTATGACTATACCAAGTGCTTTGACATTTAAATTTACGATTTTTCAAAAAGTGGAGTTAATCGATTTGTGCACTGAACAGCTCATATTACACTCATTCTATGGTATAATCTCTACGAAAAGCAGGTCTATCTAACGATATAATAAAATCGTCGATACAGATAACTCACGGATTAAAACCGCAAATCCTGTCCATAAAATTAATCCAAAACTATGGGACTAAGACCACTCAAACCTCCACTTAGCGATGTTAAACACACTTAGCGAAATGCGAGCCATAAACGTAACCGAGGTAAAAGGATTCTTTTGCTCGATTCAACGTCGCGCAATAGCGAATTTTCCCAAAATCTATTATACTTATGATTGTAACCAAAATTTCACTGCTGTTGGTGCCTAAAATTTGCCCGCACCGTGCCTTTACCGCCTTTCGGCACACTTTCACCTTAATTTAATCCTCAACTTTTGTCCTTCGCGCACTTCCACCGTAATTTGATAAATTTTCAATTTTAACGTTCAAAATGTTCAAAACGCAAAAACGAAAGATTTTGCGGCCACGATCGAACATCTATCGTCTCCTACGCGCATTACTAAAATCTGCCGCGGCGAAAGGGTTAAAAGGCTACATTCTTATCTTCTACAGAGCGATCTCCTTACAATATACTCCACTGATTCACCTCAGACTTGCAAATGACTTTTTGAAAGAATTCGCCACCATGTGTGTGTCGCTGGCACCGAAGGGAAGAAGAATAAAAGAGTGTGGTATATCTGAACAGTCAGAGGCGCCGTGAACTCGGGTTCAAGCTTTACGGATCGCGCTTACAGCTGGATCTGCCGCGATATCGTTTACTAAGAACACCAATGCAATTACACAATGAAGTAGTAACGGCAATAGCCGCGATAAACCTGACCGTATGTCGATGTCGGACGGCAAACCGCGACGTGGTGTATGCATGAACTTCGAACGTATCGGGCAAACGAAGCGGGGTACATGGAATCGCTATAAATCATGCAATAAATCAATTATTTATACGCTATTCGAGGAGAGCGTAACGGGTTGAAATCGTGTAGGAGTAAAGGGAAACGTGACTGGAAGCACCGTATTTTGCGCGCGTTACGGCTCAGATTAAGTCGATCCTAGTTACTTAAGATCATCGTACTACTCGAACGTGCTCTCACAGTACACTGGTAAATATAACTCCTCTGATCGCGTGTTCGCTATCTCCGTGGTGTATTCTTTTCGTTTAATCGAAGTGTGCTCGTGTTACACGATCGAATCGTTCGTCGGTGGGAGAGACGAAAAACAAAAGGAAAGAAAAAATCGAGCACAATTTGTACGCCTCGGATACGAACGAGCCCAGGGGTGTGTATCGAGGATTACGTCGTCCGTGTTAGCGTGTTTTCAGCATTACCATATCGACGAATACTTCTATACGATCGGTTAATGACCGACGATATATGTATATATACGCAAAGGGGATTAAACAAGAATTATCGAAATACAATAGACTCGCGATTATTAGAGGTGGACCCAACTCTCCTCCGATAATCGAGATCCAAGCGTAATCCAGCTGAGATGAAAGGAAAAGTCCAAGGCAATAAACGATCAATTAATCCACCTGGTAACGCGTCACCGACAGATTCAGCGTAGTTAATTAGCACGTAGAATATGGAGAAGCAAAGTCAACGTAACTCTACGAAACGTTAATTAGTTTCCCAACACGTTCGATACAACTATCTTTACTTTTTATTCAACCGGAAATTGGGCCAATTTCACCCTAAATCAAGCGACAAATTCTTCTTTCTCTGTTATTAACCCTTTCGCTAATGTTTCCCGTTGGCGTTTCTCTCCTACACTTTTATCTTAATTCAAGCCTTGATTCCTCTTGTTTACGCGCTTCTATCTTCATTTTCAAAATGATAAATTTGGAAGTTTGTCAACATCGAACTGCACTTGATCCGTTCAAGCGTACCAGTTCGAATACAATGTCCCATAGGCAACATTGTATAAGAGTGTTGAGTAATTTTCTAAGATGTACAAGACAGGTTAACGTTCTCCGCTTTTACGTGATTTACTCGTACCGTTCGAACCGGGAGAACGGTGGGTTAGGTTCGAAGTAACCTGTGCCTTACGTGGCTAACCCGTTTCTTGTCACGCGCTAAGGAAACGTTCTCTATTATTTGCAGGTGTGCATGCAAACGAACCGAATAAAATACGAGCGTTACACGGCGAAAGTGCTCGATTGCCAGTTATTAAAACCGCTTCCCATAGGGATAAACAACCGAAAGAAAAGCGAACCCTGATTTCACCACCAGATAATTCTCCCCGATAACAAATTGTCCGAGGAGAAAAACAACGCAACGATAAACGATTCAACGAGGTTAATTGCCGCTAAAAGAAAAC
Source organism: Habropoda laboriosa (assembly GCF_001263275.1). NCBI lineage: Eukaryota > Metazoa > Arthropoda > Insecta > Hymenoptera > Apidae > Habropoda > Habropoda laboriosa. The sequence continues at coordinate 925,718 of NW_017100624.1, forward strand.
TGGTTTCGTTCTCGTGTATTCTTCTGTAAACTGGTTTTCTTTGTACTCTTTGTTATTAATGTAACTAACATCGACGAATATACCTATCCTTTAAATCGAACAGTATTTACTGCAGTGCTGCTTTCGAACTGAATTGCAACCAATTAACGAAACAAACGTGTAAATGTATTTGTATTATTAGGTCGTTGCAGATGAAATGATCGAGGTGTTGATGAAACTTTCAACCGCGTGCAGTGAAAATACGATATTAATTGCCTTTCTTTAAAAACAGAAATTTAACAATTTAAATGAATATCTGTCCAACTAAAAGGTGATCGGTGGAATTGTTAAGTTCTGACAGAACTTCACAGAGTCTGACGTTTAACGAGAAAATAATTGGCAAACTGAGGCTAGCTTTCAGCTTTAAATTGACGTACTTGCAGTAATTAAATATATGCTATCTAATAGTAGCTTTGAGAACGAAATTCTCAAATCAGCCATTTCATGTACAACAACCTACTAAAAAGAAAAATGTTCATTAAACGATACACAGAACGTGTATCCGAATAATCTCACCGCGGCTCTTGAGTGGCACAGGAATTTGAGCATGAGGTCATAGGTATTATCATAAAACTGCAGTAAACACGGGTGACTAATCTGATCGAGAAAAAAACTACACCACGAGAAACTAGACGAAAACTACGTTTCAACGATTTTAAACTCGCTTTAAAAAAAAAAAAAAAAAAGGTAAAATTGAAGGAGGCAAGTGTCCCGTATCTTCTCGTTGTTAGTTTCGTTCTCGAGACGCACAAGGAAGGAGAGGTATCGAATAAAGAGTAGAGTGCTCGTTGAAAACGAGCACGTTCACGCAAATATCCCACGAACAGAGGATGTGTACAAATTCGCGGTACAAGGAACGTCCATTCGCTGGTCGACCAAAGACAAAAGGTCTTCGCGATGGGAACCGGCCATCAAATAGGTATGTTTTCATTTCGATGCAAATGGGAAAACGTCGAGAGAGGAGGGGGAGAAAGAAGAAAGAAAAAAGGATGAAAACGACCGATAAACGATCCTCTCGATACTTTGAAGTTCCCGGAAGGCCGATGAAAGAGCAACGAAGGAAACGAAAATATGAGGGAAGCGGACAAACGCAATCGAAACAATCGCTGATAATCGATGCAACCGGCAACGTAATAATCGTTCTATCTTGCAGCAATACGCGCTTTCGTTCGTGCAATCTGCCACTCGAGATATTCGCGCTTGAAATTTATTCAAAATCTTTCGTCGAATATACTCCGTTATTTCTATTAGGTCGCATTCAAATTTCCCGCGGTTTCGAGCCGTTCGTTTTGAAAAAACGTAACTCCGCTGAAATTCAATATTCCCATTTCAAATAATTCTCTTAGAAATTCGGATTTTTCTGTCCACGGAATTAAAAGTGTATGGAACATTATAGAAATTATTTTAACTTCCAAGTCGTACGGTGTTAAATTTTCTTATCAATACCTCAATTAATTCAAAAAACACGACAATTTGAACAATTCCCTCCTATTTTCTAAACATTCGCTTTTATCCCCTTCCTCTTTTCTTTCATTTCTCCTTATACATACTATAAAGAAAATACACATTTATAATAACAAAATGAAACTTTCAATTCGAAACGAATCTCGAGGCAAGGTCAATTTCGTTAAACATTGCGCTAAACGTCTTCGTGAAATCCACGATGTAAATCAGTGAATTAAACGTTACAACTGGTGAATCATTCGGAAACGCGATCCCCTAATTATTTCGAGCGCATAATGAGCAACCGTTCGACGTGTCATCGACGCTACTCCGCCAGACACTCGAGCGGTCTCTCTGCAAACGGTACTGGTCCGCACAGCGATTTATGGCGCCTAGCGCCGATACATATTCATCGCGTGCGTTTGAACGTCAACTATTCTGGTTCATCCTAGTAACGTGTTGCTGGTGCCTGGGCGTGAAAACGAACTTTGACGCGGGACGAGCTGCCAAGGTCGTAAAAATCGAACGACGCTTCACCCCGCGGAGATTGACGAAAAAGCGAAGGTTATGAAACCTGACGACATTAGCGTTCGAGACAGACGATCTCTAATAAAAGGGCACCTTCGCGACGCTTTCTCACACGTTCGTTCTTTTCGTAGAAAAGAATTATTTTTATAAATTTCAGGCCTTTCTGCTTTTCATAAAAACACTAAAGTTGTGTAGTTTACGAATACTTGTGGTCACACCTTGCGAATTTGTAGAAATTGTGTTAGCAAAAATGATATATGTATGTACTACATATATCGTAGTAAATGATATATGTTGAGAAATGTATATTCTAAAATATTCGAATTTTATGTTTCGTTAATACAGATGTCTTTATTGCTTCTTTCCGTTAGACGGTGTTTAAGTGTGAACGAAGGTCAAGGGTAAGTTGTATTTACAATGGCGATGCGTGATTGTTTAACTAGTATCGGAATAAAATTACGGTGGGTAATGCGGTGTATTATGTTCGATACCTTCTTACATCCCGTTAAAAGATTTATCACATGAGCAATATTACCGTTGTTTAAACCTACTAACATAATTTCCCTTACTTAAATTCTCGAAACGTAATCTATGCTCTACTGATTTTCCAACAAACGAACGTATACGTGAAACTTTCTCGTGTATCGTACGTACGTATATACTTTGTCGAAATAAAACACATAACAGTGATCTGTTTACCGTGCTTCAAAAGTACAATAAAGGAAGTAACCTTACTAATGACTTATAGCGTATTACTCGGCACATTTATTTGTGTGGAAAGTATGTAAACAACGTATTTTTCTGATGCAATTAACTTGAGAATTTGTATTAACGAGATATGCCCCTATGCTATTATAATGCGTAGTTAGTACTATACAATATTGACACTTTAAATCCTGCATTTTTTCGAAAATTCTATAAACATTAAACTGCATAATTTTGGTGTAATTGAAACTTACTATTTCACTACATACTTAAATCTGATTCGAAAGAAAACAATTATTACAGTACCCCGTTTATCTTTTGTTCACCCTGTGACCTAGAAATGGGCGTTGGGATATTACGTAACTCGACACACTTGCTTGTAGCAACAGTATACAAGTACTAGGAGTTTAATCGAAATAGTGAAAATGTACGATTTTCAAACAGCGAACGTACAATGAGATAAATCCAGACTATTTGAAATAGTTAAAAAATTTGTACGCTCGAATGATTGCTAAGGTAAATAAACGCCAATACAAAGGAAATATTCTTCACTCGTGGAGGTAAAAAAAAAAAGTGTTCTCTGTCTGTCAACTTTGTTTACCCAGAGATAAACGCAGAGAGAGAGAGAGAGAGACTATCATGAAATATAGCGTGTGACATTCTTGGGACGGTACACAGACCAGGGAGTTTTCGTACGATGACAGACTCCCCCTACACTTGTTGTTATGCAACGAAGCGTGTGGACCCCGGCTTGAGTGCCGGCTAGCGAAATGAACGAAATAAGTAAAATAGCGTTTCCGTGGCACAGAGCGCACGTGCATCTGGAAGGTTCACTGTACCAAACACTTTTGTATACACAACCACACATAACCTACCTCCTCGTTCGACCTATTCGTTTAATTTCACTCTTTCTTGTCTTATTAACCGGCAACACGCGAAAGGTAGGAAAAGCAAAGGAAAATAGGAAACTTGTACTCACCACAGACATTCAGCCAACCCTCGACGCGACAAGGATACTCCAGTTTCATCGTGAACTGTTGTAACCGAACACCAAGTGCCAAAGATGTATCACACTAGTACACTGGTCACATAAGGAAACGAATGAAACAGCCTGTAGTCAAAATGTGTTACCACTGTTAAACAATATCCGCGGCACACATTCTCCCGTGCGTTCATGCGACGCGAGACGAACCGGCGTATTTTTGAACCCGGCACGGGAACGCGCGCAGACGAAACGATACGCAAAATCACGGAGAAAGTAAACGCAGAAATGTCGAAGAGTCGTTCTTACGAACGCGAGCATACACACTGCCTGGCGTTGCGCGCGCAAACCGTCGACACGATCCACACACACCGGCGAACAAATCCGAACTAACTGAACAAACCCTCTCACGTCCTCGTTGAGCCGATCTTCCTTCTCCTTCTCTCTCTCGCGGCTCCGCCGCCAGCCCCTCTCGCTTTCAGGTGGTGCGTTCATCCCATGTATACTTTTCTCATAATTGCTCGAGTTATATCACTGATTTCGATTACAAATTTTCTGAAATAATTGATCCGTTATTTACCTGCGACGACATTTATTAGACCGAACGTGACTATGGGTTTTGAAACGATATTCGATAAGAGAAGTGACATTCGATTTTCGAGATGAGTATTCCAAGATCGATATATTGAAAATACAAATTCGAGAACCGCCAAAATTTTTTATTACTGCAACAATAGTCAAATTACCACTTTAATCAAATTATGTTTTCCATACATTATTTATGTTATTCAACAGCTTTTCATCATTTGAAAGATAAAAATGTTTACAATCATATTTAATTATTTGAAAAATTTGGCGGTTAAACAATTGCTAACAGTATTTTGCAATTTTGTTTTACCAATACATAACTACAAATACGAATGCTTCCATATGTTCTCGATCAATTTTTTAAATACTTTTAAGTACACTATTTACCGCAATATCAAATTCTACCTTGCCTACTACCATAATACCCTGTCATATTCGTATTAAATCAAACAACATCGTCATCCTTCACAATATCAGTAATAAAATCTATTTCTTAGACATAAATAATGTAAAGAAGTTTGGAAGTAAGGAGAATAATTTATTAAACACTTACATTAGCATCCACGGTCCAGTGTCATCGATTCGAACGAAGAAACGTTACTATAGATAATCACGAACTATAAGATAATTCTAGAATTATCTTCGCCTTCGTTCCTAAACGCCACCTGGTAACCAAACCTAAAGTCAGTCACTAGCAAAATGGCGCTTAAGGCACAAGTCGGTCAAAGTGAGTAATAAAAAATAATGTAATTTTCCGCGTAGTAAGCAAAATTTTGAAATATTTTTTTATTGTAATATCGAAGCAATCTTGTATATTCATTTTACACGAAAATCACATAGTCTACGCCACTGTCAGAATCTGTAACCTCCAAAGGGGCGTATGTGACGTGATGAGCTCATCGTTTACGAAGCGGCTGCTAGATAGAAATGTCAAACTCATATTTCACAAACGCGTTGCATTAAAATTATGTCTAAAAAATGTCACGAATTACTGTATAAAACAATCTAGGTTTCCAGTATATGCTATTATCAAATTTCCAATCTATTGATTGCAAAGGTTTACTTTATTGATATTCTATCTTAGTAAATATTTAGTCAGACTCTCGTAAAACCAGTTAACTTTTATTCTTAGCAAGAAAAAGACGATTCTGACTACTTTCCCTAATAACATCGTTAGTTTTAAAGAACGTTTTATTCTTGTATGCTTGTATGCTGAACAAAGTAAATGTTAATACCTGTCATTGTAATTATTTGTAATAATTTATTGCATAGTAATAATTTATTGTTTTGCGTTTTGAATATTACTCAGTTCTTTCCAGAAGAACTTCAAGTATATAAACAAAGTATGTTTTCCAGTCTCTTAATTAAGAGTTATACCTTTCACAAAATACTAATTAAGACAGTAAATCAAGAAATTATTTTTAACATTCGAAAAATAAGTAATCATTATTTTCTTTAGAAATTGTAACGTCGTTTATTAAACAATAACAATAATTACTACGCATTGCGAAATCTTGAAATACGTATCGATGCTACCAAACTGTATTGAATAATTTAATTAGTAAATCACCTCTTCATAAAACGATTTCTACGTTGCGATGAAATCTGATCACCCGTGATGTCTTATTAATATAAAAGACCTTTTTCCGGAGGTGGCGTCAAAGTGTACAATCCATAAATTTCTTTTATTTCGATGTATTATTTTAAACATGGTTCCTTGCTCTTTAGACACGATCCTGTCTAAAGTGTGACGTCATTGCTCCGTAAGAACGATCAATACGCGTTGAGAGCGCCAAAAGATTTCTCGTTCAATTTTAAATCACTCAATTGTAGTTATAAATCAATTGTGAAGAATTATTATTATTCCGATGAATACGTAACATATGTTATAATCACTATTGTAGGAATGTGTCAATAAAATTTCTTTCATTTTGTTCGTATTATGCATACTACGCAAATCAAATAAATATCGTTTGAGAGTCAAACTAGCGTTAAAATTAAATTGATTTTCGTATTTCATACAGAGTATTTGTACGAAAAGAACGATAACTGAACGCAATGACGTATGCTTAAAAAATTTCATATGCTGCGTCGTTCGTAATTTTGTATCATTCTTTTATTTTTCTTCGCAGAGATTATGAATGAAGTCATTCTGCAAAAGAAAACTGCAACAAGTGGAGCACAATGGCGTATTCTGGTGGTCGATCAACTGGCTATGAGAATGGTATCGGCGTGCTGCAAAATGCACGATATCAGTGCTCAAGGAATTACCTTGGTGGAAGATATCAACAAGAAACGAGAACCCTTGCCCACTATGGAAGCGATCTACTTGATCACACCATGCAATTCTTCTGTTCAAAAATTGATCGAAGATTTCAACAATCCTACCAGGACCACTTACAGAGTCGCTCATGTTTATTTCACCGAAGGTATATTAACGATTCATAATCTTTCTCGATCACGATGGATATTATCATAAGAAAAAAATCTACTATCAAGTTAAAATTTAATTCCATCCTTCAATTATGCTATCTTTTCTTAACATATTTCTCATTTTTTTCGCGTACACATGAAAATACATCTTCAATGTTCTTTCTTTCTTACAAGAATACACGTTTAACAAGCAGGCAATATAAAAAGAATGATATCATGCGGGCCGGGCAGGCAGCTACTTTCGATTTTAGTACTGCACCTGAGATTCTAAGTATATCTCTTTACAGTGTGTCCCGATGAGTTGTTCAAACAATTGTGTCACTCGCTGGTAGCTAAACGCATAAAGACACTAAAAGAGATCAACATCGCTTTCATACCGTATGAAGAACAGGTAAAGCAAAAGGAAAACTGTCACAGAGAAAACAAAATGTTTGATAACTTTACGTTCTTCGTGGTGGCGGGCACATTATTTCGCAGACGAATATAACGTACACACACACACAGAAACATTGTTGCCCTTAACATATACCAATCTATCCACACTTTTATGGCATTTTGACTCACGAACCTTTTAATTTCTGGACCAGTGATCACGACCAATGTTAACACAATTATTTGACTTCATCCCCCTACTTCCCTATTTTGTACAATACTCACAATATAAAGCACGTACTAACGATGGAATGCATTCATGCTTGCACGCGACCAGTGTGTCCGGAGGAGCTGTTCAATGAACTCTGCAAGTCTCTCGCCGCTAAAAAGATCAAAACCCTGAAAGAGATCAACATCGCTTTCCTGCCTTACGAGTCGCAGGTGACGAACAAATGAAAGAGAAATCATAGCTGCTAGTAGTAGTTGCAAATCGCGATAGTTATTATTCTGAATTTTCTGAGTTTCGATATATAAAGAATTTCCTATATCTTCTTCAGTTCTTTATTTTACGGGGTAGAATATAGGCGAAAGACTTCTATAAATACCTTTGTATGTTCCTGTTTTTTCCTTTCGTCTTTTGTATATTTAATGCATGCAATTTTGTATACTGTTATTTACCGTGATTCTTTTATAAATTAACTATTTTTCGTTTTCAATGTATGTATATATATATATGTAATCTGCTAAAATTAATTACACTGCTTGAAATATAAAATTACAATAGTTCGAGATTTAATAATCGATGTAAAGATAACGCTAAAAGGTGTAAATAATTAAACAGGTTTTCTCTTTGGACTCGCGTGAAACATTCGCTTGCTTTTATAATCCTTCCTTCTCCAACATGAGAACAGCCAATATGGAAAGAATAGCCGAACAGATCGCGACACTTTGCGCTACTCTTGGAGAATATCCGTCAGTTAGATATCGAAGGTATAGAATCGATATTTTTTTCAATTTACTTTAGTATTTTTAACTATACATTTCGTTCCAACAGTGACTTTGACCGAAATGTAGAGCTAGCACATATGGTTCAACAAAAATTAGATGCCTACAAAGCGGATGAACCAACAATGGGTGAAGGACCTGAGAAAGCACGTTCACAATTACTTATTCTAGACAGAGGATTTGATTGTGTTTCTCCGCTATTACACGAGTTGACGCTGCAAGCTATGGCATATGATCTGTTAGACATTGATAATGATGTTTATAGGTAAATGCAACAATACGCTCATAAGTGATTAATTTCAAATGACATTTTAACACTAAAATTTTTTTATAAGATTCGAGGCGTCAGCAGGAGTACAAAAGGAAGTATTATTGGATGAAAATGACGATCTGTGGGTAGAACTGAGACATCAGCACATTGCTGTAGTTTCACAGTAAGTGGTATAATTTCAAAGTTAGTCAAATAAGAAAATACTGCTGCGTTTACAAAATATCTAATTTGTTTCCAGAAATGTTACCAAAAATTTAAAGAAATTCACAGAGTCGAAAAGAATGCCGCAGGGAGACAAACAAAGCATGAGGGATCTTTCACAAATGATCAAGAAAATGCCACAATATCAAAAAGAATTGAGCAAATATGCGACACATTTGCAATTAGCAGAAGACTGTATGAAACGTTACCAAGAAAAAGTGGATAAATTATGTAAAGTAGAACAGGTATGCTGTATATAAAATATTTTTAAATGTACATCATTATGACTTATTTATTAAATATAACGTCATTTATGTATTATGTTTTACAAGGATTTAGCAATGGGTACAGACGCTGAAGGCGAACGTATCAAAGATCAAATGAAAAATATTACGCCAATTTTACTTGATCAAACTGTGCATCATTTAGATAAATTACGAATTATTGCATTGTATGTTATTAGTAAAAATGGCATTTCCGAAGAAAATCTTAATCGTTTAGTTAATCACGCCCAAATATCTGCTGATGACAAACAAACCATAGTAAACATGGCAAATCTTAGTATTAATATTGTTGTAGACGTAGGTATCTTGCTTTATCAGTTACTGATAAATTACATACTGTATTATTTTATTGTTATATATTCTGATTCTGTATTATTTTATTGTTATATATTCGTAGGGTGGAAACCGCAGAAAATTATATACCGTGCCACGTAAAGAAAGAATTACAGAACAAACTTATCAAATGAGTCGTTGGACTCCCGTTATGAAGGATATTATGGAAGACGCTATTGAAGATAAACTTGATTCTAAACATTTCCCGTTTCTTGCTGGACGTGCAGCAAGTTCGGGATATCATGCACCAACTAGGTATAATAACAACTTATATATATAAAATATATATATTTGTATGTAAATATTTTTGTAACATATCATAATTTATTTTTAGCGCAAGATACGGGCATTGGCATAAAGATAAAGGCTCCCAAACCATTAAGAACGTACCACGATTAATTGTTTTTGTTGTCGGCGGCGTTTGCTTCTCTGAAATACGGTGTGCTTATGAAGTTACAAATGCTTTGAAAAATTGGGAAGTAATAATTGGTAAGTATTGAAATTATAATAAATAATTGGTAAGTAAGAAATTTGTCTTAATAATAATTCATTACTTTGCATCAGGTTCGTCGCATATAATTACACCAAAATCCTTCTTAGATGACTTGAGTAAGCTTCACGTATAAAGAGACTTCTGTGTTGTAAAC
>NW_017100624.1:935576-942721 GCF_001263275.1 Habropoda laboriosa
CTAGCTTTGGCTCCGTCAATAGTATCGGCTACGAAATTCCATGGATAATCTCTACTATATAATTAAAACATAAAATAAGGAACACACAGTCAATTGTTTAAGTCGCGTAGTTATTTAGCGACTGATAGAAAAAATTGGAGAGTGTCATATCATAAACATCATTTGAAAAATATCCAATATTAAGTGCCTGCACGAATAAAAAATTAATATGGAATGAATAAACATGTTGGCAATACTGATGTAGATCGCACGGAGGTGCTTGATGGTATTTTAGGCTCTCAAATTATCTGATTTAGGTATTATACGTTATTCTATGTCATACTATCCCTTTGTTAATAATAGGCGGCACATTTAGCAGAGGAATTTGATGTATCGTAGAGGAGAATGATGATATTCATGTAAATTTGTCGTTATGAATATTTCGTTATCTCCCGCTATAAAAACTATTAATTGTTATACTGTCAAACAAAATTTAGTCTTCGATTTCACTCACGAAATCAGCAACGCTTCTTCAATTCACGTGAAGACTAAATATCGTATATAACATGATCATATATGCTTTAATCGTATAGTTTTCAGTAAAACGCAATTTAGTAAAACCATAATATCAAATGGATATTTATTTTATAAATGGTTGAAAGATTGAAATATCTTTAAGGATACAAATATTTAAATATTTGATTGTAAGATAAAGCGAAAGATGTATATTTAGTTATTTATTGTATTTTTGTTATATCATCGATTTGTTGCTAAATAATTGTATTTATATAGCGTATATATGTATTAAATTATGTATAGTATAAATTCCGCTTTTAGTTCACCATAAAGCGTGCATTTATATTAATCTGAAAAATGTCCGACTACTAAAAGACTTATACCTGTTTAATTCAAAGTAAAATCTTTATCGTATTGATAAGTACTTACATGTTGAAACTTCTGCTGCACATAAGAAGCAATTGTAGATCGCTTTCGATCAGTGGAAGTTAGTTTGTTAATGGTCATAATAATTATTGATATGCGTTAACACTGCGATTACTTAGCGGCGAGATTATTACAAAGTTTACGGTATTGATTATTATATAATATATTATATAAATATATATGTATGTAGATTGTTTTTTGTTTTATATACTACCATACTACGTAACGTAAATATAAGATCTCAACAAACAAGTTGTCAATCGAAATTCACATACAAGCTAATTCATTATACAGTGTTATTATTACAATCGTCCGAAGGTTATCAAACATCACGGGTCAAAAGAGAAATTTGTGTATATAATGAACTGCAGCTGTTATTTTGCAACATTAATGCTGTCATATAGTTTCTAAATCTTCATTGTATCAAAACTTTCACAAATGTCCGAAACAGCGAAGAAAGTCGTCTTAGCTTATAGTGGTGGTTTAGATACATCATGTATATTACTGTGGTTGAAAGAACAAGGATATCAAGTTATTGCTTATATGGTAAGGTTACTTAATCTAATTACTTTCTTTATAAAACAAATAATACATGAGTATCTTAATTTAGGCAAACATTGGACAAAACGAAGATTTTAGTGCAGCTAAAAAGAAAGCATTGAAAACTGGTGCTGTGAAGGTAACAACATGAAAATTAATTAAAGGTGCTGTTTTAAAATCATGTATCAATACTAATAATTCTCTTAGTTATAACTGATTTTCACAACAATCAAATACATTCTTTCTACTAATTTTTCTACTTATGTAAAAGTGTATTTCTAATTATGTACAAGGTCGTAATAGAAGATCTCAGAGAGGTTTTCGTGTCTTCGTTTGTGTGGCCACTTATTGCATGTGGATTGTGTTACGAAGGTAGATATCTTTTGGGTACAGCAATCGCACGACCATGCATTAGCGAAGGTTTGATAAGAACTGCAAAAGTTGAAAATGCATCTATAATCGCTCATGGTGCAACTGGAAAAGGCAATGATCAAGTCCGTTTCGAGTTGAGCTGTTACAGTCTTTATCCTGCAGTTCAGGTATTCTATTTCAACTTTGCATTCCTTTTACATAATTTTATGTATTTCCTTCTTCCTTCATATTATTACGTAGGTACTCGCACCTTGGAGAGAGAAAGAATTTTACACAAGATTTCCAGGAAGACCAGATTTATTAAAATATGCTCAACAAAATGGAGTAGTTGTTTCGGCTACACCAAAAGAACCATGGAGTACTGATGCAAATCTATTACACATCAGGTATAATTGAAATTATTTTTTCCATTATGATTAGTAAACGTAGAAGACGTAATAAAAAAATTGAAATTTACGTAAATATATTCTCAGTTATGAATCCGGTATTTTGGAAAATCCTGCAATGTCAGCTCCGAAACAAATGTATAAAATGACTGACGATCCATTAACTTCATCGGCGAAACCGGAAGAAATTGAAATAGATTTTAAGCAAGGGTATCCATCGACAGTAAGAAATTTAACCACTAAGGAAGTATTCTCTACGTCGCTTGAAATAATGCAATATTTAAATAAAATCGGTGGTCTACACGGCGTAGGACGCATTGATATTGTCGAAAATCGTTTTATTGGCTTAAAGGTGCGTAAAGTAAGATTCAATTGTAAGTTATTTCGTACAACTACCATATATTGTTATCGCTAATATTGTAGTCTAGAGGAGTTTACGAATCACCAGGAAGTAAAATTCTATACGAAGCGCATCTAGATTTGGAGACGTTCATATTAGATCGTGAGGTTTTAAGAGTAAAATCTTATTTGACCAACAAGATGTCCGATTATGTTTACAATGGTATATAAACATACAAAGTACTAATTAAGCAAAATCAAAACAGATTTTACAGATGAATAAAACTGTCTTCCAGGTTTTTGGTTCTCTCCCGAATGCGATTTTGTGCGAAATGGTATATTACATTCACAAAAATATGTAACTGGAACGGTCAAACTGGAGTTATACAAAGGAAATGGTTAGTATGAATAAAATAAATTTTAATAAAACACTAATTACCCTAATGTTACAGTGTCGATACTTAGCCGATATAGCAAGGCGTCTTTATACAACGAAAGTTTAACATCGATGGATGTACAAGGAGATTTCGAACCTGAAGACGCGGGTGGTTTCATACGCACGCAAGCTTATAGATTAAAAGAATTTAATCGTTTCAAAAATGAATGCGATATTTAAAATAATTCAGTAATGTGTATAATTTGCATTAAAACTGTATAATACTTCATAAATGCAATATACTTAAAGCTATGCTGTTTGTATATACTATTATTGAAGAAATAAAAAGTCCGATGATTTGTAAGGTACTGAAATATGAAATCAATCATTTTCAATTGTTGCATATCAATTTCAAGATATTTTTTATTTAATTTTAATTGCCTTGCTATCTTAAATTTTATATATGAATTATTCTAAGAGGATAAGGTCACAGATGAAAAACTTTCAGCACAATTACTTTCAATTAGTTATTAATAATTAAATCTTAGGATAATTAGTATATTTGTAGAGATTATTATAACGTATAATATGCATTATTTTTATCTGTATTAATAGTATACACAATGATACTTCTTATCCTTTCTAATAGGTCCGCAACATAAGAGAAAACGTCAAACATGAGACAATAATATTTCAGTTAGTATCTCTTTTATCAATGACTATGTAATTTTTGTATATACCTATAATTAATAATCTGCAGTAACTTTGTATTCACATTTGTCTCGTAACATTAATTGAAATATGTAATGAACGTCTCTTTTCTTATTTTTAGGGATTAATAAGAGAACAGACCGTATAATTCAATTTGATATTGTTAAGTAAATCGAGATTGGAGTTGAACATAATTGTTCACTCATATTTGATGTTACATTACCGCGTTTGTCGTTTATTAAATGAAAAATTTCAGTTTTCAAAATAAGGAATTGGTGTTGTAAGCTATATGCGATTTTAAATCATAATTGATAATACGGCGATATCTTAGAAAAATATATCGAACAATCTTCACAAATGCATTTTGCATATGAGATGCATTTGTACAGAAAGATCGTATCAGAGGTTCAATAACTGTTTTCTTATTAGCTTTCTTCGAATGATATGGATTGCATGAACATAAGGAAAAAATGTCAGGTTTCTTCTGAATAATAATGGTGCTGCAGTTGGAAGTCAAGGGTAAGCGTGCGAACAAACTTGGCCTAGTAAACAACGTTCTCTCTTACTTAACAACATCAAGCATTTCTTTATTTTAGCCATTTATTCTTCATTTCATCATTATTATTTATGTACAACCAGCTTTATGTCTTGCTATCGTTAGTCGTAATAAGTCTACTAAAACTCATGTGCCATTGGAGATGATGTGCGCCCGTGGGAACTTATATAAAAAATTATTTTTTGATACAGCGGAGTGATTTTGGTGTTACTTACGAATTATTACGTCTTTACCTAGTAACTTATACTGAGATCTAGTAGGTTATACACTCTATCGGCCTCCCTTAAATATTACAAACCTTATCACATATATAGAGGTGTGTATTAGTACTTATTACTTTTTATACATAGATATCTGTATTCTGTTTAAATTGCTGCCAATGATTTTTTTTTTTCTCGTATGTACAATTACAAACCATGTATTATACAATCATAATACCTAACACACTCATTCTCCTTGCTCTCTTCCATTCTCACTCTCATTCCTATGTCCATCTTTTCTCTTACGCTCTATCTCTTTCTCTTTCTCAAGCTCACTCTCTTTATTAATTCTTTCATTTTAATATTTTTTTTTCTTTGCTTTAGAATTCGTGTCACTATTGAGCTCGTTACTTTTACGCTGCATAATTTTATAATCAGAGGAATTCTTTCAAACATTCGAAGACACTTGCGATTGGTCAGTCTAATGGTACAATATAGACAATGATCGAGTAAAAACAATTAAAATCGTGGAATTGCTTTTGTCGTTTAGTGAGGGATCCCTAATTTCTGAGCGAAATAGTTTTGCATCGGTAACAACGTCCAGGACACGAAAAATTAAAGAAAATAGAAACATAAATCGTACAGAATGTCGTCAAAAGCATTCCCTGGAAGATAAAGATGTACCGACTGTACATTAAAATATTTAAATCGTTGCAAACGGTTTTCTCTTCTGTGAAAAATCATTTGCCTTGTTATATGATAATTCTTGATAGAGAAAATCAATTACCTCCTTTAACGTGACGCGACATTTCAATGTTTGCTTTTCCCATATTCGCTAACATTTTCTGTCGTATATTATATCGCATTATAGCGTACCGCATATCGTACTCGAATATCAAATATATCGAATTTGCAATTACATATATCAATACATACATTCTCAAAAATCTTGCTCGGATACCGATGATCGACGTTAACAAACCGAAACGGTACATTCATTACGCCCATACTTAAACTTGATTCAACTTATATCTACGACAATTCCATTGCCGCTTCAAAACATTGCTTTATACCGAAAGGACACTCCGATTTACAAGAACAAAAAACACAATCGATCATTCCTCGCTTTTCACATTTAATAACACCCTCGCGAGAAATCGTCTTACCGCATTAAGTGCATACAACAACAGTTAACATACGGATGACTAAATCATTGTACATGCTAAGGCGCGAATATTAATATCGCAATGAATAGATTGCTAAAAATCGAGAGCCAAGATTCATCGTAAATCTTGAATTTTGATTAACGAACACCCGGAATGGATACCGGTGTATTAAATAAAAGGACGTAAGATAGTCTGGTGTATTGCTAGAATTAGTATCGACGATCAATGAGTGCGTGATCGTGCTGATATGAAAGCGCACACAACACATGAGAATAAAAAGCATTCCATAGATGGATGCTTGTTTATGTCATTATGGATATTTTTCTTCGTTCACCTCCGATGCACTTAAAAACGAAAACAGGATTGCGAATATCGGCGCGAGTGCTCGTGAATTCTTGCTTCCCATTTTATAACGTCAGTCCATGTGTCTCATATCTGAATCATTTCCTTGCGATCCTGTTTCCTCGCGCAAATATTTCAATCGGTCGCAAACGACAATGTACAATAAATTCTATCGATACACGCGAGGAACACTTCGAGCGATTATTTACGACATTATTTGCTTCGATCATTACACTCCTGTCAATGATACACTTGCACTTGCCTGATCGTAGTTTATACATAACTAGAACAAACCATACACACGCACACATGCATTTAACGTTACTTCAAAAACGTGGATAATAACTTCATAATCTTCGGCATTGATACACGCCTTCTACGCTTTCCTGTTCGTTATCCCGACACGCATTTCGTTTGGAGGAAACGCTCGAGAAACCTGAATGACCATCATACTGAACAAAAGTAATGCAACGTAATCAGGTTTAAAGCGCTTGTTGTGTAATAATAACTCATCTGTATACACTGTAATGTCGTTAAACACGGTCATCTTTCGGCGAGGGTTATTTTGGCAATTCGAACGCCCGTCAAATTTTTTCGACGGAATCCTTGGCGATTCGAAATAAATCTCCTATATCTTTCTCTCATCGGTCGAGTCTTTCGGGAAGTTCTCTTTTTTTTCTTTTTTAAATTTACATTATATAGTGACATGATCGATTTTTAGAGCGGCTTTCTTTAGCAAAAAGGCCAAGCTTTGTGAGGCTTTCTGAAAGTAGAGTTGTACGATACCATGATAGATCGTGTCGAAAAAAAAAAAACGCAGAATAAATAAAATTAAACGCTACGCATTGGTGATCTATCATCAATATCGTGTACACGCTTTGTCTTTTAACAAAGCGAAAACATCGATTAATCTACAAGACAAGTTCACTCTGATGATCTTAAGAGCATCGTGTGTATCTAGTTATTGTGCCAAATTGCGTATATTTCCTCTGAATATTATTTAAAGTCTTTGCATTGTTCGCAACTGCAAAGCATTTGTTCTAGTATCACGTAAGAAGGAACATGTATTTGTGAACGGTAAATTCTTTTAAATTCGGGAAAAAATAAAATCAAGCATGTCTTGTTAATGCCACAAACAACTTATGCCAGCGTAGCGTTTCTTTAAATCCCAAACAAAACTTATTTGTTACGCTACGATAAAAAGAAAGACATTGCAGGTTTGAAGAGGCTCTTAAA
>NW_017100624.1:942735-944408 GCF_001263275.1 Habropoda laboriosa
CATAATAACTCTTGTTATCAGTAATGTCTGTATACCACTATAGCCACTATTGTCATAACTTCTACAAAATTCAAATACTTCTTTAAAAATGAATCCCTTTGTAATAATAATAGTAGTAGTAGAGTAATAGTAGTACGTAATAAATCCAAACTTTAATTAATAATCGGTTTTTCAATTAAATATCGTTTTTTGTACTTTTTTTTGCCGATTGAATATTTTTTGCTCAAGATGCGCGTTACACGATCGTGTACACCACATTAAAGCGATTTACTTTCTGTAAAATTTTAATCGCTTGTTGCACGCCAAACGCGGCTCCTTGAAGCTTTTTTTCTTTATCATGAAAGGTCTAGCACTTCTTTAATGAACCCCATTTTAATAGCTCACTTTATCAAACAAATATAATTCTTTTCTACATAATGTTCCACTTACGAGTCGATACCGTGTCACGCTTTCTTTTCCTGCGATCCTAGAGCATACCAAGGATTAGGTACATACATCGGATCTGATCTAATGGTTGGTAGGATCGAAACTACATCATTCTATAACCACCTTACCGTTATTCGTAATAATTGACGACTTTGTTCTAAGGTGAGTTTACAAATATTTCTTTTTTTTCTTCTTTTCAAATCAACCGATTGGCCCTCTTTGACTCCCAAGTCAATCGAAATCGACATAGTTTTAACCGATAGTCATGCGGGCTATCGCAATGATCAATATGATTAAATTCACCAATGTGTATGTTCGTATTAGGTATATTTTTCTATATTATTGACTTAACAAGCCTACCTATTTCGTGATTACAAATAGTATATATTTATAATCGAGAAAGAAATCTGCAATGAAATTATTAGTAATTGCTAATAATTATATGTATTATTAGCAGAAACACTGTGTATGTAATCCTACCAACGATTAATGACTGAATGTGGAAAAATATAAAACTTAACTAAATGTACACAACTTTTACTCTCGCCCCACACTCTCTTTCATACTCATCCATTCGTTGATCGCACGCGACGCACTCTCTCTCTTTCTCTCCCTCTCTCTCATACGCTTTCTTTCTTTCACTTATCTTCTGCGTAATATTTTTTGTTTTGTTTCCAAATTTACATAAAGTACAAACTTATGAAAACCGGAAAAATGTAACACAATAGTCAGTGTAGCATTTTCGAAGTGTCGTGTAAGTATTTATCTAATTACATGGTCACACTTAGGTGTCCGTCGATTACACACAATTAGTTTTGCGTCATTTAATAAACTGTCTCTTTGATGTCCGACACTTTTCGGACAATGAAATTAGGGTTTTCCGTTGGAATGTCCCAACCCGCACCACCGTTGTATTTTTCTTTACTATTACACCGACCTTTTATTCGGTTGATTGTTATTTTATTATTTAATATTATTTGTTATTGACTGACGTATGTATTAATACGTTTCTGCAGTACCGTCCAGCGCCAACCATTCATCCAAGTCCTGCCCGGTTTCAGTGGATTTATAATGAGCAGCAAATAACATTATAACGATTCCTCAAAAGCAGCCATCAAATCACTTTGCATGTTCATGTCAATTTGCCCAGCCATCTGAAATAATAAATATACCCATTCTTGGCAAATTCGCCTACGAGCAATTGTAGACGACTAAGAAAATCTACTCGTGAATATGTCTTTCTACGA
>NW_017100624.1:944445-945567 GCF_001263275.1 Habropoda laboriosa
ATGTCCTTCATTAGAATGAAATTTAATAAATTATAAAAAAAAAAAGAAAAATAAATTATAATAAAACTTACTGCTTCGCGTCGTCGTCTTTCTTGTTCTCGTAGCCTTTGACGTTCTCTTTCTGCCGCGGCCTTATCTTGACTGGATGAATGACTTGGACTACTACTATCAGTATCGACAATGGCTTTGACTTCCTCTGCCCTTGATGTAGCAGTCATGACGTTTCCTTGTTGATCACCAACGGTTTTCCTAACTTTGTCTAACGCATCTTCTTCCTCTCGTTCTCTTCTTCTCTCGTTCTCTTGCCGCAAACGCTCTCGTTCCGCTTGTTCCTTCTGTTGTCTGCGCATTTCCTGTTGTTCCAGCAAAGCTCTTTGCTATTGGGAAAGATAATATTTACCATGAAGTACATTATACACATGTATAATATATTTCATTTAGAGGAAACGTAAAAAATTAAAAAAATCATCTATGTACTATCTTAGTACGAGAGGGGACTACGCTAAATACCTGGATAGTGAACGTATTAAACAGTCACGTATAATTCGAGGAAAAACTATTATATTATTTATAAGACAAATATTTCTTGTACTAACCCTATCTTGTTTTTCCTTTGCTTGCTTTTTGAATGCTTGGAACGAATCCTGTGCAGCACTCTTCATGCTACTTCCTGCTGCAGATTGGGGACTCGACGCCTGCGCCAAAGATGACCACGAAGAAGCATTCTTCACATTCTGTTCTACAGTCTGTTCAAGTTTAACAAACCAATGAAAAAATTAAATACGAAAATATTTACTTTAAATTACAATAAACGTTAGTAGTAAAAGTATTAAAAGAATAACATTAATATTTCATGTATGCTTGACATGTTACATGTTAAAATTTCGTACCAAAGTATCGAGTACTTTTTCAATTATAGCAATTTTTTAAAAATGTAATTTTAATTCGAAATACAAGAATTTTCACCAGCAATTAAACAAGTTTCGTAGGTGACAGATGAGGCGTGAAATGTGTTAACATACTGCAATTGTTGTTTTACCTTATTTTTGAAGGCTGATGCAAAATTCGACACAGGATTTTTTGAGTCCGGTGGCGTCATTTTCTTTTCAGGCATAAGCTGCG
>NW_017100624.1:945598-948214 GCF_001263275.1 Habropoda laboriosa
CGGCTAGAGCAATGGTATTATATATTTGATTAGTAAGCAGTTAATAGCACTCTAAAGTGTAAACAGTACACAGTGGAGAAGCGAAGCGTGCATTAAGTAATTTTTTAAAAAAACTGGTCTGCTTTCTTTGCAAGATCAGAAAACATAATTCAGAGACATGCTGTGCAAGAAGATACATGAAGTAGCGTTATTTATAGAACAAAGGGGTAAAAAACATACTTAGTATAAGTGTTACAAAAAATATGAAAAATAATCATGCTATAATGAATTAGCAACGATTAAAATAAAAAGCGTTAGCAATTAGATAATATTAAGCAAGATGAATTAAATGTAAATATGAAATTTTAAATTCGTTGCAACAAAACATAATACACTTTAGAAGACATGCTTTAAATATAAATCGACATAGAACATACCATCCATAGGCTTTTGAGGCATTTGCGGTTGTGAAATAGAAACTGATTTCTCATCTTTCTTAATTGGCATTTGAGATATTTGGATTGGCATAGAAATGGGCATAGGGTCAAAAATTGAACCCATTCCACCTATGTTCATTCCCATATTAAGCCCAGGTATACCATTATTATTCAACATATTAGGCGGAGAATTCTCTCGCTTAATATTAGAAAATCCATTGGAATGCTGTTGTGACATTGTAGCATTATGGGAATTTTGTATACTGGTCAATGGCGAATTTGTATTTATCATATTTTCCAACTGATTGTGCATTGACATATGCGTGGCCAATCCTTGTTGCAAATTCATATTCAGATTGCTCATGGTTATATTTCCCAAATTTAGATTTGATGCCATACTTGTAGGCATCATGTTCACTGGTGCTTTTACATCAGGCAGTAAATTCAAATTCGTGTTATTACTTGTCGTATGTGGTGTTTGAATCATTGGTATGTGTGGTTTTTTTTTTAACGACATCGTTTGTTCCAATGTAGTAGGCACAGGAGCTGTGCAGAAAAAACCTTTTATCGGAATGTATTCGTATAAATTAGGTAGGATATTTACGATTTTTTCTCATATATTGCATAAAGAAGATAGTGAATGATAGAATAAGATATGTACCTAGAGTATTATACGGTTGCAACAGATCTGACTGTTGAGTTAATGTTGCACCATCTGTGGGTACAGGTGTGTTTGCATTTGAAAAGGAACTAACAGATGTAGGTGGCTGTGGTGGCTGAGGCACAACCGGTGAAGCTACTATAGAATTTGTATTTGTAGGTGTAACACTTGGTGGTGGAGTTGGTACAGACACTGATGGAGTTGGTGGATTAGATGTAGTTGGTGGTGGTGGTGTAGGCTTTTTTACAGGGGCTGCCGTAGCCATAGCCGTAGATCGCGGTGGTTGCGCTGGCATAGATGCGTGACTTGCTACAGGCATTCCTTGACCAGCTGTAACAGCTGCTACTGCCACAGATTGTTGTTGACTATTGCCACCTAATAAAATTAATAATGTGAAATTAATAACGAATAACTAAAAATACGGAATTTATCACAATTTCATTACAATATAACTTGCAACGTGCTTTTAATAGTATACATTTTCATACGTCGCAATTATGTATATTAGATAACATTGTGCTACATTATTTAGTAGAATCATGTTTAGTAATGTATACATATTAAAATATACAAGCTTTTTTTTAGATGCCCTATTTGTAAATATAATCGCCCGTACATAAACAAATGCCAACATTTTTTTCTTTTGTAAACTCATGTCCCTCAAATAACTTAAGTAGTTTTCACACACCTTGTTCTGTGGAAATATTGCTAGGTTGAGTTACAGCTGATTTTGTTATTGGTCCCGTAGAATTTGTTGGGGGCTGACTGTTCATTAAAAGACCTCCGGTATGATTCAGTGTAGGTGCCTAAAGAGTGCACTGTTATTTAATATATCGTGCATAAAAAACATTTTATTATGTACGCCGAGAGATTACTAATAACTTATGCGAAATATTACGTTTATAATATTGAAACGACTGTATTAGATATTTTAGTGTGTATCCTTAATAAAAATGTAATAAATATTCTATACAGTATTAAAACTTAATAGTAATTATTGTGGAAAAATATATATTAGAGGACTATAAAGCAAATGTTGGTTACAATATTTAGTTTGTCAGTTACAACAAAAAGTATAAAATGAATAAGTAATTCATTTCGGGACATGTTGTTTTCCTCGGAAAATATCTTACCGGTGTAACAGTAGTTGTCGTTGCGGGAGGTCCTGTACTTGGCGTACTCTTCTTTGTTTTCTTTCTTGGGGGACGATTGGAAGAATTTCCTGTAATTCAATGTAATGTGCATCTAATGGTGAATACGTGCAATCAACCATTTTCTCATTACAAGAGACAAATCGATGAAGATATAGTGAAATGCAGTGTGCAGAGGATCCCAGCCATGAATATCTTGTTCACCAAGTAAGAGAGATGCCAAACAAATGTTACATACATTAGAAACAAAATTAAAAAACTTCGAGCATATATTTTCTAATAGATTTTATTCATATGCTTATATTATAATTGTATCACTGTGTACAACAATGTTAATTTAAATATCTCAATTGTATGATTTTTTTTTTATGGACTTTCATCTTAATGA
>NW_017100624.1:948468-970166 GCF_001263275.1 Habropoda laboriosa
ATAATGATTCTTACAATAATAATCGTGACAGTGACGAAAATGATGATTACAAAATGCTGACTACAAAACCATCAAACTGCCTTGTTTCTTAATTCTCATACAGTGTATTGTAATATAATATAATTAATGTAATGTAATAGAATCAATGCAAATAAAAGTCACGTAAATAGTACAATATGGACTCAACTTAAACATGAATGATACAAGAGTGTCACACTCATACAAGCAGTGTCAAATGTAATTTCAAGTCGCAGTTAGCACAATATTGAGATCGGTGGCAAGATACTCCTGCTCGATGTTTATACAATATTAATTACATCAGTTCTACTCGTACAAGCAGCAATTCTAACACTATATTTAATCTGATTCATGCTCGTAGATAAATCATTGGATCATCAATGGAATGGTTGATAGTAAATTAAAATTCACAAAAATGTACAAATACAGAACAAAATAACTGCAGGAAATAACGAAGTATCAAGAAACATCGAGTAGAAGTTCCAGCATATCTTAATTTATATAATATAGTTAACTGGACCACCAAATGAGCCAACCCCGACTCTAAACGATTTCGACGAATCAGTTTCTTTTTTTTTTTTTATTATTTATTTCACTCATCTACCTTTGTGTATGCATTTAAAAAAGTCTCCTGTGTCGCCTTTTTTTCTTAACTTACAACTATTATTAATATTTTATGATATATTAGTTTTCACTATGTACAAAACGCGTATGCTTGTGTTTACTGTTGCTATCCAACTCGTGATACGCACAAAACAGATGGAACGCACGTGTGATTGTTGAGAGCAGGAATAATTAATGGTTTTAAATAAAGAAAAAGCATCTCAAACCATAATAAAATAACAAGTTCGTTGGATCTGCTTTTGCGTATAACGATCTCGAAGGAAGAATGACGTTCCAGTCTGGCTAAAGATGCAAAAAATTTAGACGCGTGCTTTTATATGGAATAAATGCTACAAAAATTTTGGAAGGCAATATCAATATTATTATAAAATGCCCTATACCTCGTGTTACAAGCTAATGGTGATTGTATTTTAATAGATGGATAGTTTCTATCTAATTCAGCACACGCCATCAATTTGATCTCATATAGTCTAACTAATTATTTGGAATTTTTCTATTTACTTTCAATATTTTCAAAAACATAAATGATAGGATTATCCTGATCAACATTTTGTATTTACTTTAATATTTTAATATTAATTTTCTTAGAAATCAACAAATAATTTCCTGTCCGATTGTAGTTTATTTTAAAAATAAAATTGACAATAATTGATAATTAATATCTCTACTTTAATCTTTTGCTGGAACAGTAAGTACGCTGCTGACTGTACGATTAATGATAACATTAAATTGTACTGAGTGCGAATTTGATCACTTTTTTTAAATGTTTATGTTATGCAACATCTTGAAGCATGAAGTGCTTTCAAAAGCACCTTAGAATCTTATATCCGTTACGTCCATAACTTTTTATGTATATACTTTACTATATATAAGAACTAAATTTACATGATATTTCAACAAAAAACGCTATCATGGAGCAGACATTTACACATAGAAATATAAAAACAAAATATCACTAAAATTAACCTTGTTCAAACTTGTATAAAAGGTTTTCCAAAAACGTTTTAATAGGACGGGTTAAAATTAATATTATATGAGACTTTTACAACATGAATACTTTGAATCAATAGTACATATTATGCATATTTCAGAAATCTATTGTTGAAAGAAAATTAAGTTCATATTTTAACAAGGATAAGTATTGTTTTATATAGTAAGGTATGTAAAACCACACCAATCTACATAATTAATAATTACCATCTGACATAATGATATTGATTCAATAAAACGGAAGTGCACTAAACTTTTGTTCAAGTAATTTCAGAAATGAAAAAACTGACAATGGCTACCAATGAAGAACTAGTGGTAAATAGAACAATGAAACGACGATTAGCAAAGCTTAGCGGAGTGCAAACAATGTGTTTGGAGGCTAGGGTGCCTTGTTTGTATTGTAGACCACTTCCTCAATCTGCTCTCATTCCTAATTCTTCAATCATTGTCTTCTTTTCTCTCTATTTATCACAAACAATGTATCTACCCTTTTCTGTCTGTGTTATTTGTACACTCCCCTTGCCTTTCTTTGATATGTTAACATAAACCTCGTATGCTCAAAGTCATTAATCTTACAAAAAATAAATGGAAATTGTTGACTGTATCACATATTACTTTCTCCGCACACTTTACATCTGTTTTGTAACTACTTTTACTTGAATTCATGTACTTAGAGGAAGAATTAAGATTTTATTTTCATTTCACCATTTTATCTAAATAATACAGTGTACTATTATACCAAAGCGCATTTATGAGGTGATACATCTTAGTAATTGACTTTTCAAAGGAAGCACCACTTCTTTGGCTTTATCAAAGTAAACCTAATTAAGAAATGGAAACAGTTATATGAGGTAACATCAGGTAAGAGTTTCATAAGAAATATGTAAACTCTGAAATTGTTTGCGGAGACGATGTTAACACGAGAGTGTATCTAATTAAAATCACTAATTGACGCGAAAGCTGTGGATTATAGTAACCATAGAATGTTGATTTGCAAATCCAGCCACCAATACACATTGTCTGCATTTATTTCCCGTGTGTATCATAATATCACTGCCTAATTTGTTCCTCTTAAGTATTGACCATTAAGTCCACACAGCCTAAACTGCGGAATCAAATATAGTGTTCAGAAGCCTAAACACAGTTCTCACGTCACTCAGGTAATAAGTGTATATTTACACTTAATGTAATAATGACGCTTGTTAAATATCGCTATACTATCTTCTGAGAAATGATACGACATGAATGAATCAATGCGAGGAAACAAACTTAATGATTTAAAAAACACAGTGATACAAGTAATGCTCTGCTTATCAATTAATGTAAATAAATATTAAATTTGCAAGAGTTAATATATTGCATGATGTTGCTTGGGTTACGTAGGGCAATATAATTGTCAGGAGAAGCTACAATGTATACTCCAAGGTACTAACATTTGACACTACAGTCCCTGATGTTTTATATTTTCTTATACATTTTGATTCGACATTTTTAAATACTAACTGAATAATTTTACCATTCCAAGTATTTGTCCAGTTTAAAAATGTGTGTATCCTTATATACATAGACATGAGACTGCAGTGAAAAATTCAGTAACCTTGAATAGCAAACTATATTTGACTTTCGAGCAACAGAATGTATTGTCAACACCGGCAGGGCAAGAGAAAATATAAGTAATCATTTTTAATCAATAATATAATTTGTGAAACAAGCTGGTATGGCATATGGTATCCTCTAAACACAGTCTGCACTCCACTAGCTCACCTTTTTTCTTACCATTGCATATTGTCTTGTAAATTAAATAAAAATTCTTTAATTGTGTCAAGTTTCAAATTTAATGTACAAAAACACTTTTAAAGATGTATTTGTTTCAAAAATTATACACAGATATAAGTAACTTTATGATTACGTTCTCATCGTTAATTTCGTAGTGGCAATAGGTTCATTATAATTTTCGCGATGAAACTTGACACGACGTTCGTACTTGCATTAATATAACGCAGCACTTAAGCTACACGAATAACGCCGTCCTAATAAATACAATTAATAAGCAAGATTTAGCAGCTTAAGAAGATATTTGCGATGCATTTGTGCAGTCAAACCCCCATTTGAAAAATTTGTTTAATTTACTTCGTAACTTCACCATTACATGTATTGCATCAATAATGTTGCACCGGTATTTTCAATTGTTTGAATTGCCAATACAAAATTAGTTAGGCACAGAGTTCACGTCATTTTTTAAATTCCTTATGTTTTGGCCAAATTACCATGTTGGCCTGGTGGAATGGCACTAAGCCGTCTTCCGCTTGCCTCGTTGGCTGAAACAGCCACGTTACGAACTCTTTGTTAATGTAATAATGGATGATACGATTAGTGTGCAAGAAACAAAAATACTTAAACGTACGTGATGCTTCAAATTACTGAGATGATTATTAAAAATTCATAAAATAAAAGGAAACTTATTTTATTTCTTATTCAATGTAGCAAATACCCACATGAAATGGTGAATAACTTTATTTGAAATAACTAGGAAAATTCACGTCTATGGTTTTTATACTTCACTTCAAATAATAAAACTTTTTATAGTTTTAAACAAACACTCTTACTTGAGAAATCAATGAATATACAGGTTTGTACATATAACTACAAATAGAAATATAGTTTACAACTATCTTGGCTTGATATGACAAGAAGTCTAAAATACTTGAAGAAAAGGAAAATAGTAAATATCGAGTGCTTGTCAAAGATCTATAAGTATATTGTCTTTGTAATATTTTTTAGCATAAACGTGAATAGAAATCTGTGCTCTATGGAATAAGTTACTAGGTAACGAATATGACGAAAATTTTTTACTAAAAATGTTGATTCCCCAAAAGATAAACAGTCGCAAATAACTCCATAATTTTAAATCTCACAGAAAAATTAGTTCATATTTTCATGAAAACTACTTATTTATAAGTAGTTCATTGTTCCCAAGTAAGGGTCTAATAATAGCAACAGTTACATGAGGTTTATATCTGACCTGCTTCACTGTCGCTTGAATCACTGGAGCTCGAAGAAAGTGAACTACTGCTGGAATCACTATCACTGCTACTACTGCTTGACGCTGACAATCGCGAAGGCCCACTAGCTCCTCCAGTTCCAACTACATCAACTGATTTACTACTGTCCTCTGTAAAAAGCATTTGAAAATAATTTTACAAGTTTTTAATTAAAATACGTTAGTTTTATTTATTTTTTCAAGAAATAGAAACATAATCTCACATCAACGTTAACAAACCAACCTTTTTTAGTGGTTTTCTTAACATTGCCTAACTGCCCTGTAACATCCTGTAACCTTTTTTCTAGCTCCTGCTTCTTCTCTGCCATTTGTTCATCTTTAGATTTACCACTGACCTTTTTATCTGCGAAAAATATTAATACACTGAATATTTTAAAATTATGTACAAGTAAATTTTTTATTATACTTTTAATTAACTTGAAATTATACTATTAAAACGGTCAATAGATTCAAATAAATCATAATTTTTTAATCATTTGTGAACAGAAAATTATAAATGGGTAATATTTTTACCAAAGTTAGATATTATTAACTTGCTTTCCTCAATGTTTTTCAAAATTTCCAACAAATAATATAGTTACAAAATATAATAACATTTATGGTTAATAAAATTTGGTAATAACATTTACACATATTATTTATTTCATTAAAGTTTTACTGTGTGTTTCAAATATAATACTTATTTAAATATATAAATATATGTACATTTCAACAACTATTAAAATTTATTACCATTATTTAAAAATAAGTGCAAAAAATAAGAAGGCATATAATGAATCTATAAAATTATAATAGAGCCTAAAACACAGCTTACGTGGTTTTTTTCTAAGACACGAAGCGACATAGCTCTCTAATTCCCTTAATGTGGATGGTTTTAACGTTTCAAAATCAATTTCAATCTCATCTGGATTGGAATCCCTCAATGAAGGTTCTCGAGACTGTATTATGTGCACAACACGTCCTAATTTATCCCCTGTAAAATATAAGTGAACAACGTATTTAACAAAAAAAAAAAAAAAAAAAAAAAAAAATGTCTTACATATGAAACAAACTTTGATATTTTGTATTGATACCAATTGCTACTTACCAGGTAATTTATTGATATCCAAACTAAGTTGTCTCTTCTCGTCGTAAGACATTGGTTTAGCATTGTCTTCATCCTCCGAATCGAACGTTATCGGAGGTGGTTGACTACAGGCATTTTTCTTTTTAGTTCCAGCCGATCTGCTATTTGCTTTCGGCCTTTTATTTGCAGTATTAGCTGTTGCAGCTTTTCCAGGTCCTCTTCCTTTTCCCTTTTGCTTAGCATTTGCTGCTGTTGGCAGGTGGTGACTCATATTTCCTGCTGCATGAGTTTTATTAGGTCCTACCGCTATAGCAGGATGATGAAGATCACCACCCATACCACCAGGCATTTTCAAATCACCTGCCCCCATTGCAACACTGGCTATACTAGCACCAACACTATCAGAGACATTTGGGATTCCACCACTTGGTTTCATTAGTTCTTTCATGGCAGTATGACTGGCAACAAGGTTACTACTCTTATTGCTCATTGGCCTTGATTTTGACTTGTCCGGTTTCTTCTTTTTACTCTTCTTCTTGCCACTTTCTTCCACTAATTTCCTCATTTGTTCTTGCATAGCTTTCAGCTATAAGCAAGATTGATCTTTTTGTACTAAATTCGTAAAGAAGTTATATCACTATATTAGAAAAAAATGATAATGTACCTCCTGTTGCAAAGCAACCAATTTTTGAGTACGTTCTTCGTCTGAATCGTCACTCTCAGAAGAACTTTCAGATCCCGAACTACTGGCACTACTACTGCTACCTTTCATGCCTACCATACTTCCCATTGGTTCGTCCGGAATTTTTGCATACCTGGTCCATTAAAAATTTTTATATAACCATGTAAAAAAAAAGAGGATTAAAGAAGCTTTATCTTTGTTGTATATAAAAGCGAACCTCATTTCAAAAACATCCTGGAGCTTCCTAGCCATTGCAACAACGTCATGGTCAGGAGGATTATATTTATAACAATTGGTAAATATGAGTCGGACATCGCTAGCAAACTCTTGTGCCGTTTTATATTCACGATTATCCATTTTCGTCTGTGAAAAAAATGATTGTGTCAATTAAATATAGTTTTACAAAAAAATAAAAAAAAAAATAATGTATGAAAGCTAATCAGTAAATTTAAAAATATTACCTTTACAGTACCAAGATCCATTGGTTTCTTGATAATGTCGTGATAATCGTGAAGACCTAAGAGTTCTGCATCGACTGGTTTGTAAAAGGGCCATGCATAACCCTACATATAATTAGATAAGAGTTAGAAAAATCATCATAATAATTACTTTATTCTTGTATAAAATTCGTATTAATTACCGAATGTTTCTTTGAGAACAATTCCTTTAGAATCTCATTACAAGACTTCAAAGCTTCTGAAAGTTTTTCTTTCGACTTTCCAGTCGTATGTTGAGGCTGAAAAACATGATATGAATAATTATAACCACAATAATCACAATAGAACTCTAAAATTATATTTCCGAACGCCATAAATTGCAAAAAAAATATATTCATTCATAAAAGCAATTTTCTTTTATATTTGTGACCTAGACTGAGGAATAAACAAAATGAATATATAAATCAAGAGAATGAAAATATATATGCAGAATATTTGTCCATCTTTTTAATAGAATGTCTCTAGGTTATTTTCTTTTTATCAAAATGTTTTATTTGCTTGAAATGACAAGACAGCACAAATGAAAGGAAGGAGCATGAAGGAGTAGTAATAAATGTACCTGTTGGGCCATTGCCCCCATCAGGGGCATGTTGGCCTGGTGGAATGGCACTAAGCCGTCTTCCGCTTGCCTCGTTGGCTGAAACAGCCACGTTACGAACTCTTTGTTAATGTATTAAGGGATGATACGATTACAGCGTGCAAGGAACAAAAATACTTAAACGTACGTGATGCTTCAAATTACTAAGATGATTATTAAAAATTCATGTATACCAAAGTGATAATTTCTTTTTGTTAGAATTTTTTTACTATACGTAAAATGGCTCAAAGAAATAAAAATACTGTTTCTTTTTTCTTTTTAGATAAGATTTATAGTGCATCAGTTTTCTGATCAGATAATTTTTTAGGTACAAGTGATTAAGTGATGAATAGGTTGCATGTTCAATATGAAGATTGTACAAAAACACACACATATAAACATTTTAACGTTTTAAAGGAAACTTAATGCACGTACAATATATCAAAAAAGAAAATATAATTTTTACCTTCTTTATTTGTCTGCCAGATTCTCGCCTTGTGGGTATTTTAGCATTTTTAGGATCCAGTTTATATAAAGGTTCAAAAGAATTTGCAGTAGGAGTTGTAGTATCAGCCTTTCTCTTCACCCCTTTTTTAAGTTTTGCTGGTTGGGATGGAGGCATTACCGTGGGTGCAGTGGGAACTTGTGGAGGAGGAGGCACAGCAGACGCTGCTTGCGGATCCATTGCTGGTTGTGCATGGTAACCGCTAGTTGGAGGGACCACTTGTTGAGGCAGAGAATTATGAGTAGCCATGGGAGTAACTCCCATACTTGATGGAGGAGCAATAGTAGTAGTATTAGTACTCCCAGGTACAGATGCAGGAGCTTGGGTGCCAAGAGGAGGCATGGGGATAACGCCTGTTGTTCCAGCCGATGTAGCTGAAGGCGTTAGGCTATTTGGTACACTGGAAGTAACCGCAGCCGCACCAGAGGAAGGTCGACCTCGACCTGTGCCTCCCGCACCTCCTGCTACACCACCTACTGGTGCTCCAACTCTGCCAGCTTTTTTGCCTTTGGGTCCTTTTGGAACAGGAGGTTCGAGTTCCACCTCTTCTTTTGGCATTTGTGCAACCTAGTTTTGTTAATATTTATAATGTATTATCACATATACACTACATATACATATTCAAACACTACTAAAACATTCAAGAAATATAACTACCTTTGTAAGAAACAATTTTTCGAGAGCTTGTGCCATAACCACAACATCTTCCCCAGGTTTGTTGTAAACATAACAATTTGTAAACATTGTATTGAAATCTTGAATACATTCTTTTCCACTCCAATAATATGTATTCTCTAATCGTTTTTTGATTGTGCCCAGATCCATTGGTTGCTTTATAATTTTGTGGTAGTCCTATTGAATTTACAAAAGTATTAAAGAGATTTCTAAAAACATCCTTATACTACCATATTATTTTATATTTATACAAATTTATATAATAAAAAATACAAAACAGTTACAGTAATAAATGAACATAATATCCACATACTGGCAAATTGAGTTTTTTGGCATCTACAGGTTGCTGGAAAGGCCACGCAAATTGATGCTTCCATACTGGCTTGAGTACACCTTTTTGAAGAAATTGTAGTTGATTGGTAACACGCCCTGGGCGATTAGGTGGTGGCACAACAGGTGGTTGGACTACACCATTCACCGGTTCCACGGGTGGTTCATCACGTGGTGGTGGTTCCTTCGCAGGAGTTGCTGGTGTAGTCGATGTCTTACCAGGTGCGCTTGTCTGCATTATCCAGTTTTTACTTATATATTTATTATAAATGAAATTTTACTTTATTAATTAGTTCTATAACTATTGTTATTATGTAACATTAAGTCCACAAATGAAAATTAAATTCTTCTGCAAAGCACAAATTCAAACCACTACCTCTTTCTCATATGAAATCAAAATTTAGTAATTAAAAATATAAATAACGTTATTATATAACTCATGCTTCAGTATTCTGTTACACATTTGACTTACATTTTTATTTTCATAAATAGAAAAGTTACCATTTGTACTAAAATTATTTTTTGTCAAATTTATACCATAAAATACTTAGGATAAAACAAAGTTAAATAATTTAACCTGTTTTATAGAGTTTCATTACAGTATACAGGTTTAGGAATATTAACAGGGTTCATGCATCATAAAATTAGATAAACCCATTCATGCAACGAGCGAATTAGGCTGCTAAATATTTAAATTCCATAACCACAGGCAAGCAATTTAGAATTTCATTTAATAAAATTCTAATTGAGTATGTAATAAAAATATATGTATGTTACAAAAATATTTTCAACTGAAACATAATGGCAACTCTAAGTCATTTCATACAAACATGCAATAAAGGTAAAATAATCAAAAAATAAAATAAGATAAAATAAAAAATAAAACAAACATTTATTTATATCAAATAAAAATTAAACACATTGAGCAAAAAGTACCTTACTTCATAAATAATATGCAAAAACTATTTATTAATTTCTTTAATAATTTGATTTTCACTTTTTGTAAGCTTTCTTTTATAGCTTTGGTATAATTTTATAAAAATATAGAAGCAAAATTACAATTTGCTCTTAATACATATTTGGAGCTGCCATTTCATATTTTAACCATACATATCCTAGTTGAAACAACAGTCAACAAGGAATCTCACCTTCGGTATATTACACAGCCTTTCTCGCTCCTCCACATCTAACTGTAATTCATACATACCATTCAATCAAACAGCGCTCAGTTTCATTACATAAAGAAAAAATTGTACTCAACATAATACCAGGAATAAGGACATACACAATAGTACTGTTTTAAGAAGTTTGGCTTTGTTCTGAATAATATAAATGGTTTAGAAATAGATAGCAGACATAAATTACAGCACTAAGAGGATAGTTAATGGTTATAAAACTAAATCTCTAGTTTAAAAAGCATATTGAGTTCTGTGAGATGGTGTTTCTATTTCATAACTTTCAACTAAGATTTAAAAAGACTTATATATAAATACTAATCAACATCCTACAATATAAAATACTTAGCAAAATAAGTAAAAGAGTAGCAATATATTTTGTGCTTAATACTGAATATTATAAAAGAAAACCCCTTGCTTTTTCAAAAAGTAAAAATCTTAAAATAAAGAAAGAAAATAACATATCTCCATATGCTATTTAATACATTGTGGTGACTACATGAGGGTCACACAAAGGAAATATGTATAATTGAATATAGCTTTTATGTATAGCATTAGTAGATTAATAAGCAAGCTGCAGTTTAAATTATTGTATTGTAAAAGTAATCTACTACTTACCGAATTATTTTGTGAGATAGTGTCCACCTGCTGCATCTTGGCTTCGTTTCTGCAACAAAAAAAAGCCAGTGTGTAAATAAATTTCATAAACATATACAAAAAAAAAATTAAAATATTATTCAGCATCAAGTTTTAGATCACATTGTGGGCTTACAATATTATGATTTTTTAAACTCACTTGTGTATAACCTATTTTATTTTAGCATTGTAACACAAAGTCATAAAATACCACATTTTTCAATGCTTTTCATAGATCAGTAACCATTTTTATTGCCTTCTCTCGAAATTGCAGGATTCACTACACGAGAGATGTCAAACTCCAACTGATACATTCAAACTTCACATTTCATGAAATAACTAGGTGTATTTTATAATATAAGGCTCATCGAGTCCACGGTAATGAGCTTCACCTACCTTTCCGACATATATGGTACATAAATGCTATGCAGCAGGTAACTGCCTTACGTTGATGCTTGACGCTATGAGGCTTCATCAACAATTGAGATGGCAAGGATATATTCTGAATTGAGCATGGTAGCTCACTAATTGCTTGCCAAGATGATTGCGCTGCAACCAGGGAGATTGGTGCCGTGGAGGCATAACACTACTCAAGCCTACCAAATGGTAGTACTTTGAATGTCAGCCCTGTACACTGCTGTGAGACTCCGTACCTCCAGCCAAGACTCGCGACATTAGCAACATCTGGATAACATAACAACAGGACCCCGTATTGTAACAACCCCAAATTGTTTTATCGCTTTAGAGCAAGTTAAACATTGATTTATTTTCAGGTTATGTATATCAGTATAAATTATTTAACATATCATGCAAAACTAAATGTATAAGATACATGCTTGATGTATAATTTTTTTTCCATTTTACTATACATAAACCGACAATATGTATTTACTAGTATCTTGAAATACGTTCAAATTGCTCCTTTAGATGTTTCTCATTTATGAAGTTGTTTGTGAAAATTTTATAACTGAAAACTACATTTTGTAAAACAGTAATAATATAAAATAGAATGCATGTATCAAATAAAATGGTACTTATCAGTAGCCAAACCTTTTATGAAAAATACTTTTTATATATAACATAAACAAGGAATCAAGTCTTTACATTACCCATGAAAGATATAACAAACACAGCTAAACTGTAATCTTTATGGCTTTTTGTACAGCATTATACTACTGTTATTTTAATGTATGTAGCATAGAACAATCAAAGAAGTATGTTATAGAAACAAAATGAATGTACCTAAATCTCAAAGTAAATCTGCTTTCATGTATCTCATTAAAAATACATATACATCATCTGATAATTTACAACCTTCCAATATTTTATTCCTTTATGATAATTTTAAGGAAATGTAAAGTTAATTGACAAAAGAATAGAGTTTTACACCGAAGTTACGAGATATCAAGAGGATGCATGTAAATAACATGTATGAATACAAAACTTTAAGTAACAGAATGGATCAATCAGGAACAGCGTGTTTAAAGTATAACACTTTTGACGCACAGTGGTAACTGCAATTGTGTACAAGAATCAATGTGCATACCCTGTTGTTCGAAACCAGTGTAAGCCAAAATGGAAAGTTTGACAAAAGTAGCACAAATAACTGGTACACTGGTATAGAAAGTGAGCTGACTATTAAAACACAAAATTGACAATGTACAGGAGAAAAACGATCTCGCGGACGACCATAAGATTTCGACCATGGGAAGCAAGAGCTTCTACCGTGGTGAAGAGCAGCATTGCCAGAACAATCCATGCCGCGAAGACGTTCTATTCGTAGAGGTCCGAGTATCAAGGGCACAGATAAGAAAGTTCGCGGGTCGAACAGGTGCTTGGTGGTTAAAAGTCGTCAAAGTAAGAAAGGAGAAAGGTGAGATCAACGAGAGACGACGGGAGAGAAATAAACGCGGTAGATGCGGGAGTGGAAAGAGGAGGAGGACAAGTAGGAGAGGATGGCGAGGGGAAGGGTAGCAGACCCGCGCCCAGCCGATGCACCCAGCCGACGCACAACAAACACGAGCAAGCCGCCGTGTGAGAATCTAGCCGAGCGCTCGACTGGCGCCGAAATCGCAACGTTTCTCACATCGGACAATTCTGGCGCGCGCGGAGTACCCGAGCCGCCTTTTCGGTCACTCGATTTGGCGTAGGTTTCAACATGGCGGTATGGCCGCTCGGGAAAGAAAGCTCTCAAGGGCCCGCCGCTACAGCCGCCACTTACGCACCACCACGGCACACACCACGCGCTATACTTATCATCAACGGACCCAGAAACTTCAAGATTACTTGTAATCACTTACCTGATCAATGGAAGTCCACTTTCCACAGGAATTTTATCGAAAAACACTACCACTACGTCTTGGACACTCGCACTACGCTTTCTCCCTGCTCGCTAGTTTGGTTGGTCGGTGTTATGGCCGCCGCCGAGTGTGCCCCACCGTATCACTCACTCACTCTCACTCGTGCGAGCGCGAGCGCTCGGTTCGCATACGCGACGAACGCGGACGCGGCCCGACCAACTAATTCCACACTTACGAATGCGGACGTCGATCTCTCACACTAATATCGTATCAGTGCCCCGTACCGAGCTCCACCAACATTTTCCTGGAGTCTTGTACAATCGGATGGCTTTCCGTGCCCATGACGATCTCGGATCTAGAAACTAACGATCGCAGCACCAACAATGGCTACGCATTCTTCCGCGACGTACCGAATGGTCCTGTTCCGCTGTTCCTCGAACACGACCTGTCTATCCATTCCCCTCGCTATTCTGTCATTCCGAATTTTACCGAAGTAACCCGAACAATGGAGCGCCAATTTCAAAATTATTTAATAAATATTCTGAAATTCTCTTCAATCTAAAGAATACTAGTAAAATTTGTCTTTCTAACAAGTACTTCAACGACTGATTCAATTGCAGTTACATATTTCAATGTTATTATTTACGCTTTCGTGGTATTTCCTTTTGTGACATATATCTGTTTCATCCTGACCAAGTATTCAAAATTGATTTCAAAATAAAATTATTTCGTAATATTCTGTTACTGCATTGAAGTATCTAGCAACATGGAAATATAAAGGAATAGGGTTTACGGGTATGTAACAATTAAACATCTTTATTCACAAATTAAGATTATACTTTATTAACCAATCCAAAAATTAATGGTTAATTTCCATCGTTCCATGTCCACCCATAATGCATTTTTAGATCATGGAAATAATGATCCATAAATAAAAACATTAATAAATAATGATAATAAGACGAAAAATTAATTTTAAGAATATAAGCAGTTATTAATTTTCTTGTTTGAAATATAACGTTAAAATTTATTGAGTACCGCGCAAGTCGTGGTTCAATTCCACGATTCTATAACTGCTGCAATGCATTTTGGGATACGTGCAAAATCTATAACTACCTTCTGTTTTCACCGTTATTTTTCAAATAATTATAATATTACCATAAACGATGTAATAATTAAAAACGTACTTAGCACGTGGTAAATTTTACACGCCACTGAAATTATATTCTATCGTGACGTGTACGTCGTCATCATAACAAGTTCCGTTACACATCCAAAATGGCGAAACATAAACGAATGACCTTTACTTTGTTATATTTCGAATGAAATGCAATTCCAGCATTGAGAAAAACCGAATTTCACGAATACAGATAATAATACGCTTCGATAAATTACTAACTAAGATTATAAAATTGTATGAACATTATAAACTATATGTTAACGCATCGACAATCTGCAAACTCGTGACATTGACTACGGTAGTCAATCTGACAGTTATACAATTGAGCACATATCACTAATATTACAATTAAAGAAACACAATATAAAAAAAATGTTACTATAATTCAAACTAGAATCCATAAGAATTTGTTATTATATACATTGACACAAACGACCATAGCACTAAAACACAAAATGGCGTCTCTCGAATGAATACTATCACTTTTCAACAGTTTACATTTTCAACACGTGTCACTTCGAATGCAAGCATTGAATCACAGAAGCAATAGTTCTCGAAGTTAAGAAAACAAGATAGTATAATCTTTGAAAACCAAGTTATGTAAAGATAGGAGAGTGTTCCAAATACTTGACATTAAGGAGCATTTTTGCTTCGATGACGTAATGAAATACGAAAGTCAAAAAAGAAACTAGACATTGTGGACTTCATGTCGACGCGCACGTAACATCCTTCCGGTCGCCATTACGTTTATCGCGTTCTGAACTGTGATTGGTGTACATTTGTAGAACTTTTGCCTCGAGCCAATCGCTTCAAAACTAATATTGATGAGTCATTGTATTTAGGATTTTCCACTGAGAATTGCGCAATAGTATATGACTAGTATATGAATTTTTGTATATATGCCTACATATGAATGCATACGAGTGAATGCGCAAAGAACACGTGTTGTATATATTATAATAAATTTTGTATCTTCGATTTTTAGAATATTATTCATATTGTATATAAAAATAAATAAAAATTGTTTCAGAATAAAGTTACACGTAAATAAGACATGTTGTCAACTTATTTATACTATTCCCCAAACTTCCTCAAAAGCTGAACATAATTTACTACATGTTAAAGCACCGGATAATGGATAATTACTTATAGACACTGTATCTTCTATATAATCCGCCTGTACCTGTAAATTTCAATTATTAATAAGAGAAACAGTAAACTGAAATAAGATGACATATAAAAAAGTGATTTGTACAATACTATATAAAATTTACCTGTCCATGTGCCATTGCACCTACCACAATAGCTAATGGTTCATCAGAGGGAACTAACTCTCTTGGATTTTGCACTTGATTTGCACTAAAAGACATTGCAATTCTTCGACATCCAACTGGTAGATGATCAGTGACTGGATTTCTAATCACTTTTATCAGTTTCATTGGACCATCAGAAGCACGAACACTAAATTTGTGCAATAATTGTACTATAAAATAAAAGTTACTTTAGTAACATTTAGTAGTATACTGTTTAGTTTTTTTAAATGCTAATAATACAGCTTGCTATATGTTTTATCTTTACCCATCAGACCAGCAAATCGTTTAAACGTCCTTGGTATTCTGGTTTGTGGATTTACTTCTATTAGTACATTTTTCTCTGTATGTACATAAACTTGTAATAGTCCAGCCCTGTTTAATGGACTATCCATTAACATTAATAAACACTGGTGAGCAATATCTGGTCTGCATGAACCAGGATCACGGTTAAACTTTCTTAAAATATGAGTGTGATCATCACAATTTAATAATTCAAAACTATTTCCAACCTAAAACAAGTTTTAATTTAAATAAAGATTAATGTTATGTAGCTGTGTAACAAAATTGTTTTGACATATTTATTTCAAAATAAAATGAATTTTGAAACCAATTAATACTCAATATGTTTTGTAGTTAATAATACGCAGGTTATAATAAATTACTAACTACGTTTTAAAAATATACATAAATTAATATAAGTATACAGAAATAAACTACAACAAAATACATTGGTAATTCATTTTAAAAGTTACGAACAAAACATAACCTTACCTTAACAGATTCCAACTGAGCTCTTTCTAAAATAATAATCAAACGTTTCTCTTGATTTTTTACGTGTGCTACGTGCAGATGTTTAGGAGCTGGATCGTATTCAAAATCATCCTTTTCCTTCCGAATTTTGCGTTTTTGACTCATCTTTTATACGTTTATTGACAGTATAAGTCTCACAACACGTGCACTAAAATTCTGTCCACATGGTAATAACTGTGAAATCGTAGTGAATAACAGTACAGAAATGAGTGAGACAAGGAAAGGAAGACGGATAAATAAGGATAGCACAAGAGAAACGCGTCAGACAAGGAAAGGAATACGGGTAGACAAGGATAACACTAGAGAAACGAGTTAGACAAAGAAAGGAATACGGGTAAACAAGGATAGCACAAGAGAAACGCGTCAGACAAGGAAAGGAATACGGGTAGACAAGGATAACACTAGAGAAACGAGTTAGACAAAGAAAGAAATACGGTTTGACAAGGATAGCAATAGTGACGCGTGTTAGATAAGGAAAGCAATAGGGATTGACAAGGACAGAAAAAAGTGGCGGGCGAGACTATCGCCATCTCGCGTTTGGAGACGCGAACTACGATTTCTTAATAAGAACACAGAATATAAACAGAGGTATTAGACAAAGAACACACTCGTGTGCGAGAAGGATAGAGAGAAAACGTTTCCTATTGGTCCATGGGTGGCCAAGCTCCACCTCCCAGGCGTCCAATCAAGTAGGCCAGAGAGAAATCGTTAATAACTCATTAATTAGGATGATTATGTGAACTTTTATGATTGAAGAATGAAGTCTAGACATCCAGTAACATTCACATATAGTTTTTAATGCAATAGACCCTTATAATAATTAGTTATTAACAATTGTTGTACGGATTGTCGGCGGCGGTACCACACACCATTCAGGTTTTTCATTAATTTCGTAGCTTTATACAATTAATTTATGCACTTTCATACATGCGTTCGAAAGACTATTCCTTTAGCTAGTTTCTCGTTCAATTTTCATTAACATATTCGTCGTAATTTGCGAGATATTAAGCATTATTTGGGTAAGTATTATATTCATCGGATTTAAGTTTAACATATTTCCGACATTTTCATTAATAACTCAATAATTAAGATGATTTTATGAACTTTTAGAATTGAAGAATGAAGTATGAACCTTTAGGAACTTTCCCATATAGATCTTAATGCATTAGAATCTTTCAATAATTAGTTATTAACAATTTTAGTACGTGATGTCGGGAACGATAACGCATACTTTTACGGATTTTCAATAATTTCATAGGTTTCTGTTAAATTCCCATGCATGTAACTACTTGCAGCTGGAAGGCAACTCCTTTAGCTACATTCTCATATAATTTTTATTAATATATTTGATTTGGTTCAAGAGTTATTAAACATTCTTTGGAAGAGTGTTACACCCGTCGTATTCAATCGTAACACATTTTCGTTATTTTAATAGAAATGCGTGATTAATTATGCACTTTCAAGCATGCAGAATGTAGAATGGACTTTCCTTTATATTCTGCAATAATTTTGGTAGCCGTAGGTGATGGGGTTTATTAGATATTAGCAATTGTTTATAACAGTTGACTATAGTCGAATACGATGAATAGGAGACTGTCCCATATAATCTTTAATAACTCTTAAACTAAAGAGAATATGTTAATGAAACTTATAAAAGAATGTAGCTAAAGGTGTTGCCTTTCAGGTGCATCTAGCTATTTACACGAGAATTTAGGAAAAAGCTGTGAAATTATTGGAAAACCGTAAAGGTACTTGACGGTATGCGGTATCGTTCCCGACATCACGTACTTTAATTGTTAATAACTAATTATTGAAAGGGTTGACAGCACTGAAATCTATATGAGAAAGTTGCTAAAGGTCCATACTTCATTCTTCAATACTAAAAGTTCACAAAATCAGGCTAATTAATGAGTTATTAATAATTTTTCACTGGCCCACGTGGCTGAAGCCCAGGGGGGCGGAGCTCAGCGGACCGCGGACCAATAAGAAGCGTTCTCTCTCTATCCTTGTCGCACACTAGTGCTTTCCTTGTCTAATACAATAGTTCATGTATCCAAACGGGAGATGGCGTTGGTCTCGCTCGCCATTTTTCTGTCCATGTCTGACATGCGTCACGTTTTCTATCCGTATTCCTTTCTTTGTCTCGCAGTAACCAACCGTTCGTTCGCACATCCAAACCCTGAGACGAAGCAAGTTTTGTTGTGGAAAATTCCCAATTCTTATGTAATTGTATTCCTTTCCTTTTCTTACTTAAATATTGTCACTAATTTTACCTCTGTCTACCTCCATTCTTTCTTTGAAATCGTAAAATTAAGCTGTTATACTAAGTTAAATCATGCAACATATTCATTTAATACATCCAATAATTATAAACTACCATCTAAATTGTTATTTAACTAGAAACAGTAATTATTCTGTCGGAGATAGAACAGGCTTGAAAATGATTTCATGCTGCCTTTCGTAACACGAGGTTGTCTATCGAACATACGAGACACGACTGCCACGACGGTTGCTTCGTGTACGCGATGTGTACGCCTCGCGCTCGCCCTTCTCGCGACTACCAGCACATCAAACATACCACGCCCGGGCCGTTGAAGGGAATAGCATTCTCAGAAAACTGCGTCGCTACGTGATCAGCTCGCTTCGTTGTCGCCATAATTCTATAGATAAAGTACTTGAAAATAAGCCAAAAACTGTATTTTACTATCTACATTATTATTAACGCTAAAGCAATCAAGAATTGATTATAAGTATCAATTAAATATAATAGGAATGATGAAGATAATAATAGCGAAGAGAAACAAGGCTACGAATAACGGTAGACAAGGGTAATACTAGAGATACGAGTCAGACAAGGAAAGGAATACGGATAGAAAAGGCTAGCGATAGTGACGCGTTTTACACAAGGAAAGCACCAGGGCTTGACATGACCGAAAAATGGCGGGCGAGACCAACGCCATCTCCCGTTTGGAGCCATAAACTACGGTATGAGACAAGGAAAGCACTAGTGTGCGACAAGGATAGAGAGAGAACGCTTCTTATTGGTCCGCGGTCCGCTGAGCTCCGCCCCCCTGGGCTTCAGCCACGTGGGCCGGTGAAAAATCATTAATAACTCATTAATTAGACTGATTTTGTGAACTTTTAGTATTGAAGAATGAAGTATGGACCTTTAGCAACTTTCTCATATAGATTTCAGTGCTGTCAACCCTTTCAATAATTAGTTATTAACAATTAAAGTACGTGATGTCGGGAATGATACCGCATCCCGTCAAGTACCTTTACGGTTTTCCAATAATTTCACAGCTTTTTCCTAAATTCTCGTGTAAATAGCTAGATGCACCTGAAAGGCAACACCTTTAGCTACATTCTTTTATAAGTTTCATTAACATATTCTCTTTAGTTTAAGAGTTATTAAAGATTATATGGGACAGTCTCCTATTCATCGTATTCGACTATAGTCAACTGTTATAAACAATTGCTAATATCTAATAAACCGTGCATCTAGCTATTTACACGAGAATTTAGGAAAAAGCTGTGAAATTATTGGAAAACCGTAAAGGTACTTGACGGTATGCGGTATCGTTCCCGACATCACGTACTTTAATTGTTAATAACTAATTATTGACAGGGTCTGCTGCATTAAAATCTATATGAGAAGGTTGCTAAAGGTCCATACTTCATTCTTCAATACTAAAAGTTCACAAAATCAGTCTAATTAATGAGTTATTAATGATTTTTCACCGGCCCACGTGGCTGAAGCCCAGGGGGGCGGAGCTCAGCGGACCGCGGACCAATAAGAAGCGTTCTCTCTCTATCCTTGTCGCACACTAGTGCTTTCCTTGTCTCATACCGTAGTTTATGGCTCCAAACGGGAGATGGCGTTGGTCTCGCCCGCCATTTTTTGTCCATGTCAAGCCCTGGTGCTTTCCTTGTGTAAAACGCGTCACTATCGCTAGCCTTTTCTATCCGTATTCCTTTCCTTGTCTGACTCGTATCTCTAGTATTACCCTTGTCTACCGTTATTCGTAGCCTTGTTTCTCTTCGCTATTATTATCTTCATCATTCCTATTATATTTAATTGATACTTATAATCAATTCTTGATTGCTTTAGCGTTAATAATAATGTAGATAGTAAAATACAGTTTTTGGCTTATTTTCAAGTACTTTATCTATAGAATTATGGCGACAACGAAGCGAGCTGATCACGTAGCGACGCAGTTTTCTGAGAATGCTATTCCCTTCAACGGCCCGGGCGTGGTATGTTTGATGTGCTTGTAGTCGCGAGAAGGGCGAGCGCGAGGCGTACACATAGCGTACACGAAGCAACCGTCGTGGCAGTCGTGTCTCGTATGTTCGATAGACAACCTCGTGTTACGAAAGGCAGCATGAAATCATTTTCAAGCCTGTTCTATCTCCGACAGAATAATTACTGTTTCTAGTTAAATAACAATTTAGATGGTAGTTTATAATTATTGGATGTATTAAATGAATATGTTGCATGATTTAACTTAGTATAACAGCTTAATTTTACGATTTCAAAGAAAGAATGGAGGTAGACAGAGGTAAAATTAGTGACAATATTTAAGTAAGAAAAGGAAAGGAATACAATTACATAAGAATTGGGAATTTTCCACAACAAAACTTGCTTCGTCTCAGGGTTTGGATGTGCGAACGAACGGTTGGTTACTGCGAGCAAAGAAAGGAATACGGATAGAAAACGTGACGCGTGTTAGACATGGACAGAAAAATGGCGGGCGAGACCAACGCCATCTCCCGTTTGGATACATGAACTATTGTATTAGACAAGGAAAGCACTAGTGTGCGACAAGGATAGAGAGAAACGCTTCTTATTGGGCCGGTGAAAAATCATTAATAACTCATTAATTAGACTGATTTTGTGAACTTTTAGTATTGAAGAATGAAGTATGGACCTTTAGCAACTTTCTCATATAGATTTCAGTGCTGTAAACCCTTTCAATAATTAGTTATTAACTATTAACGTACGTGATGTCGGGAACAATACCGCATACCGTCAAGTACCTTTACGGTTTTCCAATAATTTCACAGCTGTTTCCTAAATTCTCGTGTAAATAGCTAGGTGCACCTGAAAGGCAACACCTTTAGCTACATTCTTTTATAAGTTTCATTAACATATTCTCTTTAGTTTAAGAGTTATTAAAGATTATATGGGACAGTCTCCTATTCATCGTATTCGACTATAGTCAACTGTTATAAACAATTGCTAATATCTAATAAACC
>NW_017100624.1:971995-977515 GCF_001263275.1 Habropoda laboriosa
TATAGTCAACTGTTATAAACAATTGCTAATATCTAATAAACCACATCACTTGCAGCTACCAAAATTATTGCAGAATATAAAGGAAAGTC
Organism: Habropoda laboriosa; assembly: GCF_001263275.1. Classification (NCBI taxonomy): domain Eukaryota; kingdom Metazoa; phylum Arthropoda; class Insecta; order Hymenoptera; family Apidae; genus Habropoda; species Habropoda laboriosa. Next base: position 972,085 of record NW_017100624.1, read on the forward strand.
CATTCTATATTCTGTATGCTTCAATGTGCATAATTAATCACGCATTTCTATTAAAATAACGAAAATGTGTTACGATTGAATACGACGGGTGTAACACTCTTCCAAAGAATGTTTAATAACTCTTGAACCAAATCGAATATATTAATAAAAATTATATGAGAATGTAGCTAAAGGAGTTGCCTTCCAGCTGCAAGTAGTTACATGCATGGGAATTTACCAGAAACCTATGAAATTATTGAAAATCCGTAAAAGTATGCGTTATCGTTCCCGACATCACGTTCTAAATTTGTTAATAACTAATTATTGAAAGGTCCGAATGCATTAAGATCTATATGGGAAAGTTCCTAAAGGTTCATACTTCATTCTTCAATTCTAAAAGTTCATAAAATCATCCTAATTATTGAGTTATTAATGAAAATGTCGGAAATATGCTACGCTTAAATCCGACGAGTATAATACTAACCCAAAGAATGCTTAATATCTCGCAAATCACGAAGAATATTTTAATGAAAATTGAATGAGAAAGTAGCTAAGGGAATAGCCTTTCAAACGCATGTATCAAAGTGCATAAATTATTTGCATAAAGCTACGAAATTAATGAAAAACCTGAAGAGCGTGCGGTATCGCTACCGACACACTGCACAGTAATTGTTAATAATTAACTACTGAAGAAAGCTAGGGTCTTCAAACCTATACGAGAAAGTTTCTGAAGGTTCATACTTTATTCTTTGATTCTAAAAGTTCACTAAATTAGCGTTATTATTGAGTTATTAATTAAAATGACGGAAATGTTTTACGTTGGAATGCGACGAGTGTAGTACTTACCCAAATAATGTGTAATATCTTGCACATTACGACAGATATGATAATGAAAATACAACGAGAAAGTAGGTGAAGGAATAGCCTTTCGAACGCATGTATGAAAGTGCATGAATTATTTGTATAAAGCTACAAAATTAATGAAAAACCAATACGGTGTGCAATACCGCCACAGACACTCCGCACAATAATTTTTAATAACAAATTACTGAAAGGATATAGTATAATAAAATGTATATGTGAAAGTTGCTAAAGGTCCACACTTCATTCTTCAATACTAAAAGTACACAAAATCGTCCTAATTATTGAGTTATTAATGATTTTTCACAGGGCCACGTGGCTGAGGCTCTGGGGGGTGGAGCTCAGCGGTCCGTCGACCAGTAGGAAACGTTTTCTCTCTATCCTTCTTGCACACTAGTGCGTTCCTTATCTAATACTTCTGTTTATATTCTGTGTTCCTATTAAGAAGTCGTAGTTCGTGTCTCCAAACGCGAGATGGCGTTAGCCTCGCCCGCCACTTTTTTCTGTCCTTGTCAATCCCTATTGCTTTCCTTGTCTAACACGCGTCACTATTGCTATCCTTATCTACCCGTATTTCTTTCCTTGTTTAACCCGTTTTTCTATCGCTATCCTTGTTTACTAGTATTCCTTTCCTTGTCTTACCGGTTTCTCTATTGCTATCCTTGTTTACCCGTATTCCTTTCTTTGTCTAACTCGTTTCTCTAGTATTATCCTTGTCTACCGCTATTCCTAACCCTTGTTTTTCTTCGCTATTACTATCTTCATCATTCCTATTATATTTAATTGATACTTCTAATCAATTCTTGATTGCTTTAGCGTTACTAATAATGTAGATAGTAAAATACAGTTTTTGGCTTATTTTCAAGTACTTTAATTATGGAATACTTAGTATTTCCAATCGAAAAGCAATTTAGATGGTTGTCTATAATTATTGGAAGCCTTAAATAAATGTATTGCATGTTTCAACTTAATAGAACAGATTGATATGTTAATTTTGCATGTAATTAACAATTGTATTTAGTGAATTTGTAGAAATTGTTTATAACTGTTATTAATAATTAGTACTTCGTTAAATCCAATTCTGATAGATGTCATAACAGTGTAATGCACTCAAGAGTTGGCCAGTGGTTAAAAATTTTTAGTTCACATGCATTTCTGATAAATTAATATTATATTTTTATGTATATCTTTTTACGTATATACTCCATTTCTTTTTTTCAATTCTTTTCTTACGAGGTGCTGCAATAATCTTATTTAATACCTTGAACACCAGATGTCAGCACTATATATTATTTTCATTCCGTTTAATTCTCCACCTACATAACAGATGTCACCACGTCATCGATTTCTGTAGTTTTAACTTAAAAATAACTATAATAAACATACTCTCGTTACTATTTGATATAAAAAAAAAAATTTCTTTAATAGGAAATAGGTTTTCTAAAATATGAACGCATTTTAGTAAGAAATTCGATGTATTTTATTATTATATCTTGTTAATCATTACAGAAGGCCATTCAAAGTATAGAACATGTGTTTTGAAATGCTGGAATCTTAATATTATTACAAAATTTCGTCAGAATCAAAGCTCAGAGACAAATATTCCATTATTCGACAAAACAACAATTATGTCAACAATAGAATTATAAAACTACGAAGAACTTCTTTCAAAAAAATATGTTTTAATAATAACCCAACTTTTTTTCATTTATAAAAATACATAAATTATTTATTAATGAACAAGTATAAATTATAGACTAAACAGTGTGTTCTAAGTTTATAAATGATGTTATGTAAACGTATAAATTGCAGAAAATATTAAAATACAAATTATTTAGGTACTATTTATACATTATGACTTCTGATTAAATATAAATGATTTACAAACCCATACTTGTTTCAACTTTTTTTGTCATTTCAATAAGTATCTTATGTCTTCAAAATTTTGCACAATCCTTTTCGAACACACTGCATCTATTCGAAATTTAATCTTTTAGTAATTCAATTTTTTTTAAATAATTTATTATCTATCTACTAATATTATCTAAATTAATTGATAAATCTTATCTAAAATGGATACGAAAATTCACATCAATTTTTCTTCGACTATTTAAACGAGAAAATATGTGTTTCAAAGGTCAGGAAAGGGTTAAAAATGGTGCTTAACCTTCGGACAGCTTTAAGATCTCTTGTTTCAACCGATATTCCGAACAAAATCACAAAATCCCTCTCCTTATCGATATATTTACAGATTTAAACGATACAATGCCTGGTAAAATTAAAAAATATGCTAAAAAGATTCTAGTATTGCGTCATATTGGACCCAACATCCGCTGTCCAAGAGTTACTATTACTACCGACGGTAAAGAAGAATTTGTAAGGGAGATAAAAACAATCATCTGTAATTGGTCAATGTTGTGTTGGATGATTTTACAAATAAAACGTTTCATTTTCTGAAAGTAAATCCTTTCCGGCGGCTTTTAATGTCGACCAACTGTTGTGCCTGTTTCTTGAGAGTGTTTCTAGTTGGTACATCCTCCTCGTCTTCAGAAGGCACAGCCGCCGGTGTTGTCGAGGATGGAAATCGTGGAAAGAGCGGTCCTCCATTTGCACGTGCTGTTTTCCCCTCTGCTGAAGTCGTTGCAATTGATACCGTTTCGAACTGGATGATAAAAGAAATCATTATTTATATATACAGTGAATATTATTTTAAGTGCACAATCACTGCTTGAGGGTATTAAAAAATAGTATTTCTTAGGATGAAATGTTAGGTTAGATTATTGTGAATGATAAGACAATTTATTGGATTGGTTGGTAATATACATATATTAAAATGAAAATTCGTCAAATATTAAGTAACATTTAATTCGACTTAGGACTTATCGACCGGTAATGTGACATAACCTGAAAATTTTCATTTTAGAATCATTTGACGATCTTTCTATTGTGAATTACTGAACTTTCTTTCATGTGAAGTATGGTATAGTATAATTAAGGGAGAATCTATGAAAATATACCTAATTTTGATGAAATTTATCAATTGGCGCAAAATTGATTAATAATACAGGGTGAATTCGTAAGGCAAGTGATTATTATTAATAATAGAAATGAATAGCCGGAATATTTATCTATCGTACTTAAATTCAACTAGCTTGCGGATTTTTATGCAAAATTCATATCTTTACGACTATAATTTAAAAAATAGAAGCTAGATAGACAATTGTTTTATCCTATATATTTTTGCTTATCGTATGCATTCTGTGTACTTTTGTGCCTTCAAATTTTCCATAAATGCATCAAAATCCACAGTCCAGTAATAACAAACTTCCAAGTTTACCTTATCAACTAATATTTCATCCAACACTTCCATATACTTCTCCGGTCCTCCCAAAGCATCTATAATACTTTTCGTTTTTTCGTTCATCAGATCGACGAGTTGCAAAGGATCTTCAATTGCACTCGGTTCTTCGGGCAATTTCTCGATCACATCCTAAACAAAATTTACATTAATCACGCAGAAATTTTCTCTCAAACGATCCTCTTCCCTCTCTCTCTCTCTCTTCACCTCGTTAAAAAAAAGAAGAAGATGAAAACTCTCGTCCTATTTTACAGATAGAGCTCTTACTTCGTTCCACGCAAAAGGATCAACCAAACCACTGTGTGCACTTCTTTTCACACAGTTTAACGTTTAATTTCCACGAAAGGGAAGGATTTCTCTCCGACATTCGAAATTCACGTTTTCTTCCGTACGAGAACGTACCTTTTTCCCGTTTCGAATATTTGTACACGCCCAGAAGAGAAGTGAAAGAGGACACAGATAGTATTGGTAAGTCGAGTTAACGAGTAAGGGCACGGATTCTAGGGATCGATTGAATCAATAATTGATTTTCACGTGGCTCGCCGTGCTACCGAAGTGTTTATTTTCGATCACCTCAGGTGAGGTGTTAATGCGTAGGACAGCGGCTTCTTCAGGTGAGAATTACAGGCAGAGATTGTTCAAGCAAGTTCATTGGTGAACGACGACCAAGAAGGATGGCTGTCGGGGGTGTTAAACCTCCAGAGACAATATAATAGGTACGAAAACCTCGAAGCGATTCCATTGCGGTGAACGCCATTGATGGCGGCTTCACTAATTTAATTAGGAATTTACACGGTATTTCCATCGACCATTTTAACACGATATCACCTCTTTCGATGCTTTGAATTTCATTTTGTAATCACTTCCCTTGGGAAGTGTTAATTCGTCGCGATATCCTTTTTGGTTTATCGAACAGGCGTGTGTTAACTAAAAAGCTTCCATAAAGGTAATTACCGACGATTGGTAGTCGTATAGATAAGAGCAACGTTTCTTCTTTTTTTTTCGTTCTCTTCGACTATGTATCGGCACATTTGCAGTTACACATTTTAATTTTAGTATTAAGTTATCCTGAAAATTCTCACGGTTTCAAGCTGTTCGTTTTGAGAAAGCGTAACTTCGGTAAAATGAAATATTTTTGTTTGAAATAATTTCTGTAACGTTGGACACATTTTAAAAATCCAAATATTTAAAGCTTAGAATAAAAAAAAATTCTGGATAATCAAGTTGGACCAG